>NC_092497.1:73510462-73762962 GCF_047495875.1 Pithys albifrons albifrons | reverse complement strand
AGCTCACAGGCATCCCCTTCTCACATACCTTCTCAACCACAGATATTATGAACTCTGCAGAATACTTGCAATATAAATTATCAAGCAGAGACAATGGAAAAATTCAGAAACATTTGTTAAGAAAATATCTGCCTGTTTCTTTAAAGTGATGCTTACAAGTCTATTGCAAGACTTGCCAGTAACATTTAATGGTGCAGGATTTGGTGTTGTTCTGTAAAGCACAAACTGGGTTTCTGTGAGTTAGTAAGGAGTTAGTAACATCATTTATGTTGCAATAAACTAGGATTTTGAAGTTTACACTGCACAATGACTGTGTTTTACAACTGAAAACTTTTGAGATTTATGTAGAATAAGACAAATAACCCTGAAGAAAAACAAATAACCAAAGAAGACTCATTCAGTACCTTTTTTTCAAACATTTTCTCAAGAAAAATTTGCTTACTGCTGAAGGGATTTTTCTTTAAGTCATAAATATTGTGGCTCAATTTCATGCCTACAAAAGGAAAAATAATTTACAATGTGAAGTCTCTTTCACATAATCTCCTCTGGTTTTCCATTAATCCCACTTCTTACTAGTCAAAGGCTTCTAAAGAGTGATCATACAGACAACCTGCAGAAGGAAAGACTCAACTCAGCAAAGATTTTTAATTAGTTATTCTAAGTCATAGTAAACCAGGAGAAAAGCAGCTCCTCATTTCAGAAGAACTGGAATAGTTATCTAAAGATAAAATATTTCTTTATTTGTTTAAAGAAATACAGAGGTGGCATCAATCATTTTAAACTGTGTTTTAATTAAGGGGTTTTTCCTCAAAATCTTCAGTGAAAAAGAAAATTCTCTAGAAGATGTTTCTTCTTTAAGATTTAATCCTATAAAGCAGTTCTTTCAGTCTACTAGTGTGTGCTACTGACCTAAATCTTCTGTTTAGTTATGCATAGAATCATGGAATCAACTGGGTTGGAAGAGACCTCCAAGATCATCAAGTCCAACCCTTGTTCCAACTCCAGTCTATTTACTAGATCATGGCACTCAGTGCCACGTCCAGTCTCACCTTAAAACCATCCAGGGATGGTGAATCCACCACCTCTCTGGGCAGGCCGTTCCAATGCCTAACCACTCTCTCTGTAAAGACTGTCTTTGTAATATCCAACCTAAACCTCTGCTGGCAGAGCTTAAGCCCATGCCCTCTTGTTCTACTTCTGGTTACCCGTGAGAAGAGACCTGGCTACAACCTCAAGTAGTTGTAGAGAGCGATGAGGTCACCCCTGAGCCTCCTCTTCTCCAGGCTAAACAACCCCAGCTCCCTCAGCCTCTCCTCATAGGTCTTACGCTCAAGTCCTTTCATCAGCCTCGCTGTTCTTCTCTGGACCTGCTCCAGTACCTCAATATCTTTTGTGAACTGAGGGGCCCAGAACTGAACACAGTACTCAAGGTGTGGCCTCACCAGTGCTGAGTATATGCAAGGATCATTTCCCTCATCCTGTTGGCCACACTATTCTTGATACAGGCTAGGATGCCACTGGCCTTCTTGGCCACCTGGGCACATTGCTGGCTCATGTTCAGCCTCCTGTCAATCCAAACCCCCAGATCTCTTTCCACCTCGCTGCTCTCTAGCCATTCTGTCCCCAGCCTGTAGCCCTGAATGGGGTTGTTTTGGCAAAAGTGCAGGACCTGGCATGTGGCCTTGTTGAACTTCATCCCATTGGAATCGGGCCATCTCTCCATTCTATCAAGGTCCCTCTGCAGACCCCTCCTTTCTTCCAGCAGGTCAACATTCCCTCCCAATTTGGTTTCATCTGCAAATTTGCTAATGATGGACTCAATCCCTTCATCTAAATCATCAATAAGGATGTTAAACAGAACTGGGCCCAACACTGATCCCTGGGGGACACCATTAGTGATCGGCTGCCAGCTGGACACAGCCCCATTCACCAACACTGTCTGGGCCCAGCCATCCAGCCAGCTCTTAAACCCCACAGAGAGTGCCCCTCTCCAAACCGTGGGCTGCCAGCTTTTCCAGGAGCATGTTGTGGGAGACAGTGTCAAAGGCTTTGCTGAAGTCCAGATAGTAACACACAGATGTTTTTGTTACTGCTGAGTGGCAGTTACACATCATTAAGGTCTTTTCTACTCCTCACGGCACCCCACCAGACAGTTGGCTGGGAGGGCACAAGGAGCTCAGAGGGGCCCCAAACACCCTGTAGGGACATTCCAGATCACGTGGCATCTTGTTCAACATGTAAAGCTATGGGAAGATGGAAGAAGGAAGGACATTTGAACTGATCTTGTTTGTCTGTGATGGAGCCCTGTTTACCTGGGTATCGATGACCACCTGCCTACTTACAGGGATTGATGAATTAATTCCTTACTTTGCTTTGCTTGCATATATGACTTTTGCTTTACCTGTTAAACTGTCTTTATCTCAACCCACAAGTTTTCTCACTGTTATTGTCTCAATTCTCTCCCCCATCTCACTGGTGGATGGGTGGGGGAGTGAGTGAGCAGCTGTGTGTGGCTTAGTTGTCAGCTGAATTTAAACCATGACACATGGGCAAATGTGGTACGCACTAGCTTTCCCTAAGCAAACAACATTCCCAGGAATATTAAGATATCTTTGAGGTATCTGGAATATGCAGAATCAAACCAGAGAAATGTTCAGGAAAGACAGGTTTCAAGGAGTAAGTAACTAGCTGGTGAAAAACACAGAAAGATCACGTATTAAAAAAATAGCAATAGCAGCATCCTCAATGAGAACAGACATGACATTTTTAATTAATGCAAGTACAGAGGAAAATATATATGCAGCGGTAAAATACCTGCTGTATAAGACAGATATTAGTATCAGAGTTTTCACTATGCTGAGAAGAAATTCTCTAATGTAGAACTGATAGCAAACGTGCCAAACTGTACATTCCATTTTTCTGACAGTCACTATGGGTACAAAGACAGTCTGATAGAGAGCTTAACACTAAAAATTGAGGTTAAAAAAATGGTTGAGAACTCAGCTTTCTGCATTACACTTGCCATAAATTCTCTTGTCTTATTTAGCAGGGGGAGGTAAGTTTTCTTCAGTCTCTTTTTCTGGCCTACATACCTGTAAATGGGTAATGTTGGAAAGGACCACAGTGGGTCATCTGGTCCAAACTTCTGCTCATGCAGGATCATCCTAGAGTAGAGTGCACAAGATTGTGTCCAGGCAGTTCTTGAGTATCTCCAGTGAGGGAGATTCCAAAATTTATCTGAGCAATCTGTTCCAGTGCTTGGTCACCTACACAATAAAGTTCTTTCTCATATTCAGGAGAAACTTACTGTGCATCGATGTCTGCTCATTGCCTCTTGTCCTATGGCTTGGCACCACTGAGAAGAGCCCAACTCTGTCCTCTTGCCCTCTCTTCAGATACTTGTACACATTGATGATGTCTCCTCTCAGTCATCTCATCTTGGGGCTGAACAGGCCCAGCTCTGTCATCCCTCTGGGTTATTGACCCCAGCTTTGAGGTGAGCTGTAAAACACTGGGTTTAAGCCACATGCTTACCTGTGAGATTTACTTATATTTAAGACTCCAAGTGTTTTGCCCTCATGAACTCTTACAAAGCCTTTAAGTTCTCTGATATCTTGAATCACATAAAGAGAAAAGCTACACACTTTTTCTCAAGGGAATTCTTTTAATTTAGTGATAAAACAAGCATTTTGGCAAAAGGGTTTTACAGGGATAACAAAAAACTGAGATGTATTCCACAAGAACACCCAGGAAAACACCAAATCCATACAACTTCATGTAATACAACCCATCAGTTTGAAGTTACAGGCAAGAGATTAAAAAAAGAGTAAAGAAAGAAAGAGAGATTAAGAAAAGAAAGAAGTAAAGAAAGAGAAATAGAGAAGATGAGAGAAAAACAGTTGCTTCCAAAAGTCACATGGTGCCAGGTCCTGAAGAAGAAAGCCAGGAACCAAGATGGAGGTCCTATGCACCTTTATTTATGTGCCACAGCAACTGTACCCACACCTCCAGGAGGGCCATTTGGTTTACTCACCACTCAGTGCCCTTCTAGCTGAGGTGAGGGGTGAGTCAGCCAGTCAGAGACTCCAGGGGGCATGGTATGGGTGGGTTACCAGGTGGGCCTTCCTTGACTGACATACCAGCCACATGCCTCCGGTGCCATGTGCGTGCCATGCACTCCATGTTGGCTGAACACCTTACCGTGTGCCTCCCAATACTGAGGGTCTGGCCCCCTCCCCACTTCCCACACACACCCACAAACACAAAGACAAGATGGTTGATTCAACCCAACAATGAAACAACCCAGTGAGACACAAATCCAGCCTGTCACATAAGCCCATGAGAATGTTGTGTGAAACAGTGTCAAAAGCCATGTTGAGGTTGAGGTATACAACACTCACCCCTCTCCCCTCATTCATCCAAGTAGTTGTTTCATTGTAGAAGGTAATGAGGTTAGTCAAGCATGATTTACCTTTAGTGAATCCATGCTGACTATTCCTGGTGAGCTTCCTGTCATTCATGCAGGCAGAGATGGCCTCCAGAATGAGGTACTCCATCACCTTTCCAAAGGCTGAAGTGAGGCTGACTGGCCAGTAGTTCCCTGGGTCCCCATTCTTGACCTTTTTGAAAATAAGGGTGACATTTCTCTTTCTTCCAGTCCTCAGGTACCTCTTCTGATTTCCATGACCTTTCAAAGATGACCATGAGCAGCCCACCTATGGTGTCCACCAGCTCTCTTGCCACTCATAGATGTATCCTATCGAGGCCCATGAACTTGTGGATGTCAAGCTTGCCTAGGTGTTCTCTAACCCAATACTCCAAGACCAAGTTTTCCTTCCAGCACTCTTTTACCCTGTTCTCCTGTGTCAGAGATTGCTGAGAACTGGTCTTGTCAGTGGAGATGATACAAAGATGTTGATCATTATTGTTCATTATTATTCTCATTACAATTACAATTAACTATGGCCATGCAACCCTGATGCCCAGTCTTGTCTTATCTTGGAAGCTCAGCAGGGTCAGGCCCGGTTAGTACTTGGATGGGAGACCTCCTGGGAATACCAAGTGCTGTAGGCTCTAGTCCTGAGAACTTCACCGTCACCATCCAAGCTAGCTCAGCTGTGGCAGATGAACCTTAGGAGTAAAGGATGGGACCAGTTCTGTGCACACTGTGCCTCACCTAAAGAAATCCACTGCGCAGGCTTGAAGAACACACCCACATGGGTAGAGCCAGTCCCAAAATCTTCATTTGCAAAGCCCAGCCATGATGATGACAATTACAATTATCATTATTGTATCACCCTCATGACACTCAGCTCTAATCATGCCTTAGATTTCCTAATCCTAATTCTACCCTTTCATATGCCGGCATCACTCCTATATTCTTCCCAAGATTCATGGCACTGGTTCCACTGCACTGCCTGTGAATTTCCTTCTTATATTTTACTTTGCCTAAGAGGCCCTTACTGAGCCATGGCAATCTCTTTGCACAGTTTCTTTCCTGTAGGAATCAAGAGCTGTTAGAGACCTTAAAAAAGTTTGCTCGTAAAGAGCTGCCAGATCCATACTTTTCCTATATTCCTGAAGGCAGGCACCCAGAGTGTCCTATCAATTTCTTTCTTATAAAACTGAAAGTTTTCTTTCCTTAAATTTAGCACCCTGACTCTATTCTTCACTAGGTCCATTTGCCTCAAGGTTGTGAATTCACCAGTGCATGATTATTGCAGTCTAGACTATCACCTGCCACCACTTGTTAGCCCTTATTTATCCATGTTGGTGAGCAACCGGTCCAATAGTGCTTCTCTTCTGGTCAGACTGTGTTGAGGTCTTCAAATTTGAGGTCTTCTTTACTAAAAATGGGGAGGAAGGCACTTAAAGGCACAATTCTAGACAGATTTGGAACCAGTCATCTTATATAATGGAGAGACTGTAACATGAAGTAGATAAGGGCAGATTTGTGTTCCTTTTGGTAAAAAGTATATATATACAAAGTGACTTGCAAAAAAATATACTGACTCAACTGCATGTTTAAGTTAAAACATTGATTATTTAATTTCAATTTTCAAGGTAATGCAAATTATGAATCTAAATTTTGGGACTGTAGGTGTCCTTGATATTATAGTAGCTATTTTTCACAGAAATCACAGGCCTTTTGTGCTGACTGACATCCAGTCTGTAGAGATATGGAGCCTTTTCCAAGAACCTTGCTTCTACAGAGATCCATCTGGGAAAGTGTGGCCTCAGGGTATGTACACTAGATGTTTCACTCCTGTAAAAGTTGAAAGTGCTACCACCTTCAGATTAACAACCTTCTGACAACAGAATGATGACAAAGGCAAACATTTTGTTCCAATGAATTTGTGGGGTTTTTTTTAGTGGCAGTGCAACTGCTTTCATTAACAATAAAGGTACAGAGCCAAAGTGAAGTTCAGTCAGCTTAGAAGACTAAAGTATTTTACAGTTTCATAATGACTGTTCTTATTTTTTGATGCCTGCAAGACCTACTTGCTATAAAGGTATTGTTTATGATATTCCCTACATGGTAAGAATTGATGCTGCAGGAAGAGAAAGAACTGTGACTGCAGGAATTGTATAGAGGGAACAGCTACAAAACAGTCCCTTGAGAAACTCTGTCTAGAGGGAAAACCTTTCACCAATGTTTATAGTTACACTTACAGGGCTTCCGAAGCTATTGAACTAGGGTACTGGTTCTTACTTATCCCCACAGAATTCCTGGGTGACAAAAAAGTAGCAAGAGAAATTGAGATTTAGGTTAAAGGAATTATACATTCACTCTTTTTGCGGTGTTTATCTCTTTCCTTGTCTTGAAAATATACTTGACTTCATTCAGCTTTTTTATTTCTAATATAAATATCCAATATTTAGGAATAAGCACTTCAAAAATTATGACCATATGTGTTTGGAATGAAATGAAAGAAAATATAGCAAAAATATATAAAAATAAATAAAGTCTACCTCATTATATTTACCTGCTTCTGAAGTCTGGGAAGCTTTCCATTTCTATACCCACTTGATACTGTCCAAAGAAGATACTTCAGGGTATACTCATTTGAGAGAAGCAAGTCATCCAAAATCAGAAGTATATTTTTGAGAATTGATGTATGCTGAGACCATTCAAAACAACCCAACAAGTCCATCTCCAGTCACTTTGTTTCTGAATGGGTTCCCCACTCTAAATCATTTCCAGGAAAATAAGCTCTAGAAATCAATGCTATGAATCAGATCTCCTTCATCTCTCCCTGTCTTTCCTGGTGCCATTTGAAGATTCCCTTATGGTTCTGTGTGAAGGACTGGAAGCAGCTGGAGTTGTGCAGCAGGATGAGTCTGGGGCTGTTCTGCATATCTGGGATAGATTATCAGAAAACACTTTGGAGGCAGATCAGGGAGGATGTGTCTCCCACCCTTACTGTCTTTCCCTTCATAAGATAAACAGCAGCTGACAGATATTCTAGAACAAGCAGAGGGTCTTGGTCTTGTCTCTAAAGATCAGAGGTTGGTCCCAGAGAGCTTTACCTTCCAAGGCAGTGGGAAAGTGCAATATCTGCCCATGTCCAGTGGTGCAAAAGGTGATAGTGAGGCAAAAAATTCATTCTGTGAGATCTGCACATTATCTTCCTGGCAGTTTTCTTGGATATACCTTTTGCATGCATCCAGTTATTTTTTCTTCAGTAGGAGAAATTAGCTGTAATTTGAATTGATCTTTTAGACAAATGGAATTTGTATTGAATTTTGATTTGCCTTTAAATAGCTTCACCAAAAAAAAAAAAAAAGAAAGAAAAAAAACCCTGAAGGAGATATGTGGGTTAGATCACCATTATTTTACTTTCTAAGCAAATCATTTCCATTTCTTAAATATTAAATGATTTTTCAAAGTCAGCTTAGATTTATTGTTAAGAACTGTTAAAATTGCAGAAATACAATGCCTTGATTTATTTTGGATTAAATAAAACATTCCTATTGGATGATTAAATTTCTTGTTGCCCTTATATTTTTATTTATATTTGATTCAGTTTAAATCACAAATAAATAAATAGCTGAATTTTCACAGATCTTGAATTTGCTATGACTAGTCTGATTAGAAAAATAATTACTGGACAATTTTCTTGGTGAGTAGGCACACTAAATGCCACAAATTCAGAGACATGGCTTGTGTCTGATTTAAATAAGAAAAATACATAGCATTTAACAATAGTAAAGGGACTTGTTATAGCTGTGTTGGTCTAAGTATAAAAAAAGGGTCTATAGTGATGATGCCAGATGTGCTAGAAAAGTGTAGATAGCCCTTTTCCCTCTCTGCTCCCTCCACAGGCCAAGAAGCCCCCAACACTATGATCCCATTTCAAGAACCATGGTAGCTGGGATACCTTTCAGATCAGTCATAGGAGCAGGGAGTCAGGTCAGATTTTGGGCAGGTGAAATGCAGATACCTGGCTTAATCAACAATCTGGCCAAGCCTTACCTAAGTGAGCAACCTTATCGTCACACCTTCAGTTTAGGAGTTCCCAGTACTTCCAGACCCCTACCCAAGAGTCTCAGTGCAATTTTAAGTTCAGCAATAAATCTGTTTTTCATTAATGAGAGAATTAACAAGAGAGACAATCTCATTTCAGACCTATTAAAAACAAAATTAGGTATATTAAACAAGGCATATAAAGTGCTATGGGAAACTCTTTTCACCAATAACCATGACTGCAACCAGAGTAATCCCATCTAAATTGCTATTGAAAAATTGCATCCCACAGTTTTTCTATTTCTGAAGGTCACTATCTCCCTCAGACTAGCCTTACCTTCATTTCACTTGCATTAGTTTTACAGCAGCATGAATGAATGGCCTTTGAGAGAGTTACCTCTTTTCATAAACTCATTTTAATAAAATCACGATCTGGTTAAGTAGGTTTAATCACACAGATGCAGTTCTTGTCTCAATGACTCTGGTACGAAGTTGTGTTGTAAAGCAATCCAAGAAAAATCAGAATCAGCACCTCTGCTTGCACTGTGGTGAAAAGCATGTCTGATTGTGCTGAAAGAGGTTGTAGCTTAGGTAGGAAATGCTAGATTGCAAGCAGAATATTACATCTAAACATGACAAGCAATTCATTGCACTTTCCTATATCTCACCTATATCTATGGTCAGTATTTTTTTTTTTTCCTTGTAACGACAAGGAATGAAGATGTGGTAAAAGTCCAAAGGTTGAATTTTAAAGTTACAGTTCTTATGCAGATGTGCTCATTTGTTAGAGCTTAGCAGTTAACCACAGGCCTTGACTTGAATTTATTAAGTCACTAAAAAATTATAGTATTAAGTCCTGAGACATTGTGTAGTGACTGCTGGCTTAATTATCCATATCTAAAGAGTTAAAATGGTGGTTTTTGCTGATTTAATAGTCTTCCAGGTTTCTGCTGGTATGCAGCGTACTGTGTATTAACAACATGGGTCATTGAGTACCCACTGAAAGCTCACTCTGGAAATACCTGAAGGACACACTGAACTCTTCAGAAATCAGTGTCATAATACTTCATGGGTTAACAGAATACATGGCACAGTGATGCATAGCAAAGGATCAGCCTGGGGTGGGCATCTGAAGTGCTCTGTCTTGCTGCTGAATGTTAGAGTGAAGCATTGTAATTTTATTCCAATTATACTTTTAGTGCCATGATGTCACAGCATAAATTTGTACTTTTGCATGCAGCTCATGCTGGTGTGATGACAGCTCTTAAAATATTGAGTGATTGTAGGCCCGTCAGCATAAAATTATTCTAACATGGTGCCTTTATTAATGCTTCAATGAATGCCTTTCTTCTTGTATTCCAAGGTGGTATTTGCAAATGAGCTAATTTCTCAGCAGTACAATAATTGTGTTGCATTTATTTTGTGAGATGGGAGTGGAGGAGGGAGAAGGAAAATGTTGTTATATAAAAGAGGTTCTTTTGCCATCATAACTACATTCACCATAGTTAGGCAAGTTTAAAAAAGAACACATTAACTAAATGACTGTGCAATTATTTAAATGAGCTTGGTGCTTTATAAAGCCATAGAGGGGTATAAACGCTTTTTTCAAGCCATATAACAAAAGATGTGACAGCACTCTCACAAGAAAAATTTCCTGAAAGTCAAGCACAAACTATGTTTGCTAACTGATGACAGATATTTTTTGGTTCAGAATGAACCTACTTCAACAAACTAAATCCAAACCAGATGTCAGCTAACCTGATTCACAGGACAAAATGCATAATAAATAAAGTTAAGGGAGAAACAGGTTTTAAACTATACATGTTGTCTTCTACTGTTTATGTCATCTAGAAAATAGACGAAACAATGCAGAGAAAATGATGCATGAATGGAACTCCATAATCATAGTGCTAACTTAACATAAAAGACTGAAATTCACCATTTCCTTGATGCACACATCCAACCATTACTTTGAGAAGATTTTTGTGACATGATGTGCTTCTAATTTCTTATTTGGTTACTTAGACTTACAAATATAACTTTCCAAAATACTGCTCCATTTGCCTCACTCAGTGTTCATATATGTGAAATGTGTTCAGTCACTGAAAGCATTTAATTTTAAGGGTTTCATTTAAGGGTACATTAAGGGTATATGCATTTTTAATTAATTATTCCATGAGCTAAGCTACACTGTTTTCAATGTCATAAGTCCTTCCTTTCCTTCCTCTATTCCCAAATAAAAATAAAGATTTATTAAATTTAGAATTTTTTCAAAGCCAACAGCAGCTTCTACTAAATAAAAATTTAAAGGTTTTCAAAATCCTTTACTGGAGAGAGTGTTATCCAACCTCTAAAAATTAAATATTTAATAAAATCTGTTTATCTGTCCTATGGGTCTGAATTTAAAGGATCTTAGAGTTCTTAAGCCATAGCTACTCAGAACATATCTGCAGTAAAGGCACAAAAAAGTGCTTCAGTGAGAAGTCTTCCTAAAGAAAGGATTTAATTAAAGTACACTGAAGAAGTAAGTTTTAGTTCAATTAGTAGGGAGATCTGGTTTTCTCTCAAAGATGCTTAAGATATATGTCTTTACTTAAAACATCAGATGCTGAATAAGGCTGGATTTACCCAGAGCATAAAACAGTACCTTTTGCTTAGTGAGAGTCAGTTCTGTGTAGACAGAATCAGGCACAGACATAAAATGAAGAGAAGTATAAGGAAAACTGAATTAGTACTACATCTGTTGCATAACCCCAAAACTGCAGGGGCCATATTGTGAAAGAGCATGAAATCAACTACCACATTTTAGGTGCATTTCTTTATCTGCCTGACATATCTAACTACAGCTAGGTATGAGAATGATTTGTAGCCTGTAAATATCTGAATCCTGTAAATATAAAAGCAAACTGATCAGGAAATTACATTACTGCTTAATTAAATTGCAAGGGTTTTGTTACTCAACCTGCAATAAGAGAAGATGTTAATGACATCTTTTATAAAGAACTTAGTAGCAAAGTGAGTGCATCTGTTTCATAAATAGATTAAATATTTTTGTATATTGTTTCATATATCTATCTATATCATCTCTATCTATCTGTCTATATATGTATATGTATCTCAGTATACATATATGTGGTAGCTATGGTTGCTGGCAACAGTAATCCAAATGTCTCTGTAGAATAAAACATGCCTTGAATTAGTTTCCAAAAGCTGCTGATTTGTGGCT
Organism: Pithys albifrons albifrons; assembly: GCF_047495875.1. Taxonomy (NCBI): domain Eukaryota; kingdom Metazoa; phylum Chordata; class Aves; order Passeriformes; family Thamnophilidae; genus Pithys; species Pithys albifrons. Next base: position 73,751,269 of record NC_092497.1, on the reverse strand, counting down.
GATGAGGTCCTAAAAGTCTTACAAGACTTTTAGATTCTCAGCTACCAGTAGCAGAAATACCAATAAAGAGTGACCTTTTCTGTTAAATCTAATGAGTAAAAAGACATAGATAGCTGTCAGTCAGTTCAAATAAATCTATCAGAGTTGTTATAATATTGTTATTATTCCCCAGCCATAAAAGGTAAATCTTACTGTTAGAATATAAGACAACACACATACAAAAATAAAAAATCACTCAGGACATTTTTCTTTACAAACTAATAAAATAACAGATCATCTCACCTCCAAGTTTAGATTCCTCCTAAATTATCTTTGTTGATTTTCCTCTATATTTAACAATATTTTATAGCTTGACTTGTATATACAGGTATTTAAGTATACATATGGATAGATTATTTACACAGCAAGTTAATTGTGTTTTCATTACCCAGTGAAAAAATCAGCATTGGTACTCTTTCATTCCACAGCCAGGGAAGACTGGGAGAAGGGAGGAAGTGGGATACGGGGAGTAATGAAGTAAAGACAGAACATCTCTCAGGGGCATTACGATAGAGACATCTCTAATCTTATTACTCATACAATCTACTCTGCAAAATACAAAAAAACAGTCAAGAGAACATTAAGGTCATCAAAGAAAGATAGGGAACATCTTCAGTCAGTGGCAAATGGAGAACAGGTGAAAAGGAAGAAGACAAAAGCCTGAAGAAAACAATTGCATTTTTAATAAAGTAGAAGTATAAAAGATTAACAAAGTCACATGTCCTGGCAATGCAATAATCCAAAACTTAAGCATAGTGCATGATAATGCTGTACATGAAATTGATTAAAAAGGAGATATTTTGAATAAAGGAAATTAATAAAAGTTATCTATTTTTGTGCAGCTGGAATTAAAAACTAAAAAATATTTTTCAGATGAAACTTGATATTTTAATCAACTAATTAAAATGTCTCATTTAGCTTTTCTTTTTTAAATTTCATATTCACAATAAATTTCTTCTCAAATTTTATTTGAAAAACTATGACATGTTTGATTCTATAAAGGCCAACATGAAATTTTCTGACCTTTAAAAAAAAAAGCAATTAAACCTAGTTGCACTGATTAATATACTTTTGTGAACATATTTTCAATGGAATTGAATTCATGCTTCATAGAAAAAACCCTGCAAGCAGAATACGTGCAAAATTGAGAGATGGGACTGCTCAGCCTAGGGAAGAGAAGGCTTGGGGCAGAAGCTATTGATGTGCACAAACACCTGAAATCATGTAGACAAAGCCAGGCTCTTTCCAGTGAAAGAGCTCAATGGCAGAACAAGAGACAGTGGGCACAAACTTAAGCATGGCAGGTTCCTTCTGAGCATACACTTTTTCTCTGTATGGGTGACAAGGTACTGGTGCAGGTAACCCAGAGAGGTTATGAAGTGTCTATCCCATATAGACATGATCCTAGGGAAACTGATTAAGATTTCCCTGCTTGAAAAGAGGGGTTGGATCTGATAAACATCCAGAGCTCTCTTACAAGCTCAACCATCCTGTAGTTCTGTGCTTCAGTGAAGGTAGGGAAGGGGAGTCCACTCCAAATCAACAAGATGATGGTCTTTACTAGGAAAGATTTCTGTTCCATGAACATTTTTTAACAATGCCTGTATTTCTGACTTTCCAGTGTTAAGGTTGAAGTATGAGGGTTCCTGCCATTACAGATTAAGTCATCATTATCTTCAAGCCCCAGGGTTGAACATATTCTCAAGAAATTAGAGGAAACTATAGTATGCACCCATGTGCCTCTTACAGAAACCTCATGCTTTGAAAATTTTCCTTGCTTTGAAAGACTGAAGTTTCTTATGATTCAAAGGAAGATATGCTCCAATGGAAGAGAAGTAAGAGGACCACTAAAGGTCCTAGTTATGCAGTGGCAGCCCTCTGAGGCTGGATAGGAAATTTGCAAGGCTCCAGGATGCAGGGGAGGCCTGTAGCCATTCCTAAAAATATGAGCAGAATATCAGGGAAGTCTTTTGGGGAAATATTGCACATGAGGGAAGGTAGAAGACCAAGCCAATAATCCTCAGAAACTGGAGAATCCTGCTTTTGTTTGCAGCTGACCTACTGCATACAAGGAGCAGAGTGACTTAGCAATGTCACTTAGCAAAAGGAAATAAAAAATTCAGCTCCACAGCTGACTGGTCAAAGGCAGGTGAAGAAGTGGTCTTAGGGCACACAGCCCCAACTTCCTTGCTGTTGGTGCAAGAGCCACAAAGATGTCTACTTTGAAGACAGTATGATAACCTTGAGCTACATTTTGCTTTAATGGATACTGTGGGCCTAGGTTTTTTTTTTTTTGTTTTTGGGTTTTTTTCTTTAGCAAAATATAACTTAAAATGGCACAGTACCATAAAGGGTAGAAGGACAGCAGGAAACTGCTTCTCAGTCAAAGTCTTAGTTTCATCGGTTTCATCTTCCCACTTAAACCTCTTATGAATTTCCAAGCCTCTCCTTTTCTGGGCTTCTGTATTTAATCCTTAAGTCCTTTTTCCTTTGAATGTCTTTTCTTCCCTGCTAGTACAGTTATGGACCTTTGTCTTCACAACAGAGTTGTACATTTCCAACTTCTTCTCCCATGCAACAGGCAGAATGTGCACAAACATTTTTCAAGTGGGATGCAAGAATATCTGCCTCTTTCCTTCATCCTACAAAACCATCTGCCATTCCCTGAGCATAAAAATTGAGCCACCTGAATGCTGACATCTCCTAGTACTTTCATAGAGTTTTCTCTCTACTCTTCACCTGAGAAGATCAAACCCCTTTTCCCAAAACTCACAAAGAAATACTCATACAAGCCACTGAAGCTGATCAGATCAAACATTCTTCTAGGCTAGTAACATCTCTGACAACAATCAGTGCCGGATATTCAAGGAAAAGTATAAGAATGAAGCCAGTACACTTTATTACAGTAACCATCTAGGTCCCTCGATTGACAATTTCAAGACATCATAAACCACTGATATTGTATTACTCTTTAATAACCCACATTGTATTTCTCCATGGACTAGTATTGCAAAAGTACTCATGGATCTACTCAATTCACCATAACAGCAAGATTTGTGAGTCACAGCCCTCAAAATAAAACACCACCACCCCCAAAATAAAATCAAGACACAAACAAAAAAGAAATTCTCAAAACAAATTAAAAAAACCAAACACCAAAACAAACAAAAAAACAAACCAGGAGCAAAGGAGACACTGAAAAAATACAATTAAGATATAGTTTCTTATATCCAGTCTAAGTTGTTTCAACAGCTGACTGTTCATCCTATCTATGGAGAATAGATTCAACCTTTTGGCAACCTTATTAAAGAAACAAAAAAGTTGTGGCATTTGTAATAGGATATGGTATCTATTTAAGGCTTGATTTTCAAAATGTACAACATTCATAAATGCCATTCTAAGCAGTATGATCTACAGATATCAGTAATTTACATAATAAAAAGGTGCCTACTCCTTCAGTCTTTCAGATCAGATGCTAAAAAACAAACAGACAATATGGTGACAGCAGTGTGCAGCAGCACAACTGTAGAAGTGATGATCATCAGTAGGCAGGGAGGAACCTGACTAATTATTCACTAAAGAAAGCCTTTGATGTGCTATCTTAGAATCTGTTCCAGACCTGTGTCTAGAGTAATTTTCTTTTTCCTAGTGAGCTGTGCCTTCTTTTTCAAAGTTCTTCTACCATGTAACTCTTGCTGCAGTTCTTCCTCCTAAATTTAAATCATGAATAATAATCTTCATGCTGCCTTTCTTGAACTGTTGTTCTGTGTTTTGCTGTGAATTTCTCCTATCTCATTTAGACCATGAGCTTTTCAGATAGGGCATGCATCTTGTAAATTTATGGTGTTGCTAGTGTGTTTAATGCTAATAATGTGCAGTGACAGGGCAGGACAGATTCATAAGCAATGCCCTGAAAAAGAGGCAGCTTCTGAATTCATAATCTGGCACTTCATATTCACAAGAGAGGAAAAAGCTGTCATCTCAGAATAGGGGATCTGCTATAAAAGAAATGTTTTTTTGCACTAATGGTTATCAAGAATTCATACATTCCAGTTAATCATCAATTCTGTATAGTAATGACTATTTCCTAATGTTACTTTTACCATAGAGCTGCTGTTTAAGTCTATTTGATCACTCATATTTGTTAAAAGAAAGGTTTCACAAACAACATTAGACCCAAATTATATGAACAAAACACCCACACACTCCTGCCCATCAAATTGCATAATGCAGGGAACAAAACAACTTTACATGTAAAATGAGGTAGAAAGATCCTCAGTGACACATAAGAAACATCTGTGTCATACAAGGAGGGAGAAAGGAAGCAAAGTCCTTGGTGAACTCACAAGGTAAATGCATGGGAGCTTTACCACAAGTACAATTAAAGGCTTTGACAAAGAGAAGGAGAACTTGTAGGAAAATTAATGTCTTCACAAAGTTGTTGAGGACCAAAATACGATTTTTGAAGAGTCCATTTAATTACAGCTCTGATCTTAAAGTGAGCTGAGGGGTCCAGGCAAGGCACTCAAATTTTTGCGCATTTTTCATCACAGCTGGAAGCACCAGGTGACAGCCTCTTTTAAGGATAATCTACAAATTTACTTCAGAGTACTGGTTTGCCTTGCTGTATACACTCAGATGCTTCTTAAAAGCAACAACTAATGGTAGGATTAAAATGAATTAACTTGAGCTAAAAAAAAAATTAAAGAAAAGAAAAAAGTGAAGGAAAGATGCCTACATTGATTCAGGATAGCATAAACAAGTAACAGAACTCTTGTTGGGACTTCATGGTAGAGAACTTGAGATTTGGCATGAAAAATATCCCCAGCTACACTATGTTTCTTGCTGCATTAAGAGTGCCTGTAGGTCTGCTTGCTGGGACTTCAGAGGTAACACACACAGCAAGACCCACATATGTAGCTTGATCACCTACTTTTTAACCCACAGGAAACCTTCCTCCAGGCTCTCCACTTGTACCACCCTACCAAGCTGCTTTGCAAAGGAGGAGAACTTGTGGGAGGCCCCCTTGGCTGCGCTTCCCTCAGCTCTTCTCCCTAATCACAGCATAACTGTGGCTGAGTTGGGCATCGGACAAAGCTGTGCAATTGTGTTGGACATCACATGCACAGCATTAATTTTTTTTTTTAATTTCTATTCATTTCTCTTCACTCTACTAATAGCCAATCATAAAAGCTACCTATTTCAAGAGAACCATCAGTCTTTCCTTGGCCAGGAAGGAGTTTAGAGCGAGCTAGTTAAATGCTTTTTGAACATTAAAAACACAGCATACAGTGGAAAAGGCCTTGGATAAACCCCAGCTTGTAAGACTCTTAAAAAGAGGGAAACACTTACGGACATGCTTTACAGCATGTTTGGGTACAGCACTAGGATATGTCTGCAGCACCAATCAAAAGAGGCTTGTTGTCTGAAATGTAAATCAAGTAGAAAACTCTTAACATCCTAACTCCCTTCTTTGGAAGACTAAATGGAGATAAAATAGTTGAGGTTTAGCATATGTGACAACAACTATAGGAATTTTTACTTCTGAAAATTCAATATGAAACTTTTATGACTCTATTCACACTGAGGGGCTTTTTTTTCAAGGCAGTGAACAAGAAATTAACCATGTATTTTGTCAAGGTCAGTGGCAGCTGAGAAGCTGCTAGAAATTTCCAGCTCGTTCTCAATAAGTGTTCCTTTTTTAGGAGCTGCTTTCATCCACAGGAGGTCAAAGAATAAACTAGTTCCTTTTAAACTGCCATGGAGCATCAAATGCTGATTTTTCTTTTTTTTCTCCTTCTTGTCATGGTAGGGCTTTCACTCAGAAAGTTAAAAAGAAAATTAAGGTTTCTTGTTCGTTCCTAGTGTCCGAGTTAAGACTTATGTAGTATCAAAAAAAAATTTCAGAAAGACTTCTAAGAATCTAGTCTAGCCCAGTGCAGATTTCAGCAACAGAAAGTCTTCTTACTAACACCAACACAAAACAGTGGGTAAAACCAAAGTCCTCTGCTGCAGCTTAACCAACATGGCACAGTTTGTGCCACTCCTTCCTCCTGGCCTAGCCACCTCTTTTTACCATTGCAGCTTCCAGAGTTACTTTCCTTAAAGAACAGCCAAGCTCTTCTCTTGATGAGAAGTAGCCTTTCAATGTGACACTTTTCCTGTCCATCCTCAATGCTTCCCTCATGAAAACGTACCCTGACACTTTGATTTAAATACCATGATAATAAAATCCAAAGGCAATGGAGATACAGAAATGTGATGAGTCTGCTGCATTATGAACACAACAGTCAAGTAAGAACTGGCAGCAGATCTATAAACAAGGTTTTCAAAACAAAACAAAAAATCAATAAAACAACAATAAATAACAATCTTCTCCTTGTAATAGAAATAGACAGAAAGTACTGTTGAATCATATTATTCTGTCATTCAGAAATGCATTTGATATGTGAGAAGAGTACATCATATTCTTTCACACAGATACAGAGTTATCCACAGTCATCATTGCCATTAGAAAATAAATGTGCATATTGTCAGACTGTCCTGCTGAAAACCTCCTATGGCTGTCCATTTAGTTAAAAAGTTGTGCCTGTACTTTTGAACAGCTGTTTAAGTTTAACCAGGCTTTCCTTTTAAGTGAGGGAATTGATTAAGCAATCAAAATGTAAAAATATAATGTGCCTTTGAGGACATTTCACTTCTGATAAAGAAAAATTATCTGCAATACTGCAAAACATAATGCTCATAGTTAGCAATTAACCCAGTCATGTCTTCCTAAACAAAATATGAATACATACTTATGAATGTAGCTAACACAACATGTATAAGTATCTGAAATATTTTTTTCTTCTTTGAAAAAGTGCATGTCTTTTCCTTAGAACCATATGAGAAATTTTGGAGTGTGCAGATCTTTTTTGCTTCAGAGTTATTTTCATGGGTCATGATATGAAAATTCTTATAATGTACAAAGCAGAGGCCATGATTTCAGTAATTCCTCTTCTCAGTCATTGGATTGAATTAATTAGAATATGCATTTGGGCCATTACAGCACAGTCTAGTAGTAGGTATAGTGTCTTTCAGGTTTGAGAGTGTTCTTTCCTGGTTGCAACCCACTAAAAAAATTAACACTTTACTTATAAACACGGTTAAGGGTAAGTATATAATAAGTAAACCTGAGGTAAAGCAGGATAAGAGAGTGTAACTACAGTCTACAAAATAAGAATGTGCTCATACAAACATAAGCAATTAAGTAAGAACATTTCAAGAAGTTACTATCCCTTAGCAGAGATGTTATAAATGCTTTGAGAGTCTGTTATAAAAAATAGTGGTGACTGAGAGTAGATAATTTTACTTTGCAGCCTCAGCAAATTAGAGGCACCCATACTGACTTATAAAATAGGTAACAGTGTAAAGGAACAAACTTCTTAAGGTAGGTAGATGAAGAAATCTTAAGATATTAATTTTATTGTTTGCAATGGTGTACTGTTCATGCACTCATAGGAGGATAAGAACCTCTACCATTATGAACAGAATAGGGTTGACTATGTTGTTTGCATTATTTTTCCTTCCTATTACTTGGAATATTTAATTTCTTTTCTGTGTAGTCCTAGCTTCAATTATTTTAACCTAAGATATGCATCCAATAGCTTATTTTTGAAATAAGCTTTACACCACTGTAAGTATTTGGGAATCAGCATGATTTACAAAGTTTATATTTGCAGTTATTTGAAAGCAATGTTGAATCAAGTTCTGATTTTTTCCTTGCAGCACTGACTACACCCCTCCTTTGTGTCCCACAGGAAATGGCATCATATATCTCATCTCACTAATTTCATGTCATGCACATTCTTCAAACACCCAAAGGCTGGTTGACTAACCTCCTGATGAAGATGAACAATATAATGAAGTCTATAATACAGCATCAGCCTAAAGAGATGCCATTTAATAAACTTTTGCCCATATAATGAAGTCCATAATACTGCATCAACCTAAAAAGAGGCCATTCAATAAATTTTTGCCCAAAGACAAGTTTGTCATTCATAAGTTCTGTGCTGTCTATGAACTTGCCCCAGTGAAGCTCTTGCTGTCACAGCACAATAAAGCTTGAGCCACAGATTCAGCTCATTCAGCTCACAATTTTCAGCTTACCCCCACTGAAGATCCTATTTGTTCTCAGTATGGCAAGACAGTGATTTCTATGAGAGGACTTTGGACTATTTTGCTGCCACTGAAGAAGGACCACTCTTTGCTGTGCAGTCTTCTCTCAAAAAGAAAAAGGAAAAAAATCCACGTACAATTACCTGGAAACAAGCAAGTTTCCAGTATGGCTGAGTGGATTGCACCTGGGATTATATCTGAATTGAAACAGCAGGAGTCAGGCTTTGACAAAGTGAAGCCTCTATTCTGTCATTGGCCACCCAAGTCTTTTTATTCTGTGTGAGTGGAGGGTTAGTATTGAAATGCATCTTCTACTATTATCAGCTCATTGATGGAGTTTTTCATTAAACTATATTAATTACTTAAAACTTGGATTTCAGTCTCCCATATATCTTGCTAAAATCTGCCTAAAATCTGCCTAAAATCAATTTGATGTCAGACAAGAGCTTCAACATTCACTGCAACTGGTTCCCAGAAAAAAAAGTTAATTCAATAAAATGTTAATAGCTTCAGACTTCAATTGAAATACCTAATAATCAGAATTTTATTTTACTCTCCCCTTCTCCCTTCAGGAAGTTTTAAGACAGGTTAACCTGTCAAGAGCAACATTGCTACTCATCTAGTTGAGACAGAGAAGGAAGTTGTATATCCTTATTATTACCATAATTGGCATCTGGAATCTGTTCAAAAATTCTGATTTACTTCATAGAAGAGGATTATGATTGAATTTGGAGCACTTTATGGTCTACAGAGGCTTGTGAAATTCAAATATAAAAACTGTCAGTTAAACATTTCATGAAAAGCCCTACCTTATACTAATCCAAAGAAACATGAAGAAGTGCTTGAGGGGATAAAAATCCACAATATGTTTTGGTAGCTAGCCACTTACAGAAACATTAATATTCGTGGGCAGGTTTGCTCTCTGAGCTTCTGAAGTAACTTTGGAGCAGCAGGATTCAGTTCCTAGCAGACTTCCAATGCTTCAGTTGGAAGCCTCTAGTATTTATGAATTATTAATGATGGCTTTCTCTATTTTTTTTCATATCTTTGCTTTTGTCTGCATGTTCAGCTAAGTAATTCAATAGACTGATAGGGACATGAATAGATATGCTAATTAACACCAAGGCTAACCTTTAAAGTTCCTTAAAGCTGTCAGTTTTCAATGAAATATTTTTATTTTTCTGAACTGGAATACAAACATTATTTGTACACTTGATGCCAGCAGGGATGCCCCCGGGCTTCAGCTTTTAAGATTTTGCTGTTGTTGTTGTTGTGGAAAGCAGTTTAGAAAAGTGTCAGGGACACCTCATTTACAGTCCATGTCATGGGAACATGTTTCTGCTGTGCCAGTAGCTTCCCTCAGTTCTCATTGCAATTGTCATCTGAACAAGGTACTGAGATTTCAATACCTCACACATTGTGCCCATGAAATAGCATGATCTGAGTGGGGGGAAAAGCAAAAAAAAAAGCAAAAAGGAAGGCTTGGGAACCTGAGATGCTACACTAGTGTATGTGTTGCAAGTAGAAGGAAAATTCCTTATATTTAAACAATTAAGGAAGACAATGTTCAAGAACATTTTTGGTGAAGAAAAGGCAAATTCACTTTACTGTCTCCCCTTTAGTCTTCAGATACTTTGTTCCTTCCAAAGATTTTAATGCAAGAGAAAAATAAAAATATAATTACAATCCAGTGTTTTATCCTTTCTAGTTATTGTTACACTCTAAATATAGACAGCCATGAAACTGAAGTATTTGAAAGTAGAACCTAAAGAAATTGAAGTGTTAGTCCTATTTGTCTAATTCAGACCTCACAATACATGCAGCAGAAGCAACAGGAAAAAAGTTACAAAGATTAAATTTCAGCTTCTGCTAAGAGAACAGATCTCTTTTCCTCTCTTCTATTTTTCCCCTTTTTCATTTGCATTACATTTGAGTAAAAAGAATCACCAAATTTTGCCCAAGTTCAGCACTTTAATTTCTACATTCCTGTTCAAATGAATAAGCATTCTGAAGATAAATTCACAATCTGTTTTGAGATTTGAAGTCACTCAGTCCTGTGAGGAACTCAGAAACAGCTGTTTTGAAAATACTTGTACTTGAGGTCTGCCTCAAGTTCCAATTAAAAAGCTTGGAAGGAAGCCTGAATTTTTGTTATAAATACACATTTCTGATCATGTTCACAAATAGCCTGCCTAAAGCAGCTATAGCTTGGACTTTTTTAATTTGATTTTGGCATAATAACTTGATTTTTGTAATACTGAGAGTTTGTACTCAATCATGGTGATAAAAATTGTGGAGTTTTTCTTTGTTTTACAATATATATTAATATTATCCCAGCAGGGTAACTGCACCAGAAAACTAATTTACTACCTCAAATGAAACAAGCAGATTTTCAAAGTATAAATTACTTGATTTTGATCATGTTTAGGCACAGAGGTTATGCTTCCTATGTCCAGGTTCTGTAAAGGCCTCAGAGACCAACATATTAGTCAAGGGCTAAGGTAAAGACCTGAATTAAACAGACAGACTGGCAAAGTGTGGGGTGATAGTAAGCCTTCATTGACTCCATTATAATCTATGAGCAGTTTTCCTGATGCAGATATTTTTCATGCTGGTTTCTGAGAAAATAATTCAAAATTGAATGCCAGTATCACCTATTTTGTAATTTGATAATCAATCAGCAGATTTTACGGAAATGAAAAACCTGTCTCTACACACTGTGTGTCTCATGATGTTCTCATTCAAGTCATTAACTGTGCTATAACATGAAAATGCAAAATATATGTACTATATTACCTACAGAAGAGAATCCCAGGAATAAAATGCCCGTCATATCAAACATTTTAAAAGATATCATTCAAGTTGTAATTCTTCTGCATATAAGAAGACACAGTGAGAGAGGTCCTGAAAAAATGAAGGCTCTTCTCATGTTCAGGTAATAAATTGATGTTATTCTCACTGTTATTCATAGCAGACTTACCAGTGCAGTGAAATGAAGGTTTGTAAATTAAATTTATACAACATTCACCTATCTTCTTTCCCAGCATTATTTGTGTCACAAAGACTCATCTTTCTCAGCACAGTTTGCACCTTTTCTATCTACTGCTCAGGTCAAGTTTGCCCAGTAATTTTTTTCTTGAACTTTCCTTCAAAACAATGAAAAAATATTCTTTCTTAGTCAAATCTGGTGTTCTACTATATTCTTGGCAGTTACTTTCAATGACTTGTTTGTAAAGGCGTTTCTGACCTTCATTTTGCCCAATTTTACTGTGGTTAATTGAACCAAGTTGAAAAATCTGGAAAAGATATCTATCTTGTCTTAAGTGATGTCCAGAACAGTGCATCTGTCTGTATGTATATGATCAGTCAGGTAGTTCAGCAAAACACTTTTCCTCCCTTCTTACGATATTATTCCTCTCCATCAGTATGGCCTACACATTACAAAACAGCAAACCCTTACCTGTTTTGACTACAGCTGGCACAGGCATCTTTTAGGAACTAAACCTGGGTTGCACCACCCAGTCTTTCCAGAGGTACTTAGCTGTTGTATGAGCCTTTCTTGTTGTTTTGGGGTTTTTTTTAAATCGATATAATGTAAATCACACTCTCTGTCACCTTGAGAAGTATTTCAAATATTTTAAATTATTGGATGAGGTAACTGGTTTATAATTGTTTCTAGGTAATTATCTCTTATTTTTCTTCTTTTATATATAGAACAGGGGGAAAATAATGAGGAAAAAAAAGGCAACAAATTTTGATAGTACTTTTCCCCAAAATGTTACCATTTTTATAATAATCTTCTGAGTATCTCAGGGTTGTGGCCCATTTTGTCTTTCAACTTTATTTATTAATAATGTTTCCAGTAAATGACATTTTGAATTTTGCACTTTCATCCAAAGAGTTACACCAGGATGAAAAAAAGTACGACTTTGAAAGATGAATTTTCAACAAATCCCACATTTGCAGAAGATTCAACAAGGGGATTAAAACTCTTTCATGACACTGGTCATGAAGATAGGGATGACGATAGAGAGATAGGGATGGAACTGGACCAGCTGATCAAGGGTTATTACATTGCAACTTACATTTGTGCACAGGTGGAATATAAGCACATTTTAAATGAAAGATGCCACTCTTTTTATCCTAGCCAATTCATAATATTAGAAGAGACTAACAAAGCTCATAAGATTGAAAACTTGTACAAAGACAGAAAAATTATTTCACATGACCACACACTAGCCAATTGGAGAGACAGGAAACCACTGAACAAGCTCGAAAAACAAACTTCCCCATTCCAACCATTTTGAATAATCAGACATGAAATACATTAAAAATTCTCACACTCCTCTTTGTATTAAAAAGTGTAAAAGATTATACATTTCCTTTACAAACTATAACTTCTTAATGTAACATTATAAAGGTCCAAATTTGGAAATTGTTATTTTTCTAAGTTGAACAAGATCAACACTGTATCATGTCCTTCTTTATTGTTTACATTTAGTTAACTACCATGGCTTTTTGCTCTTTTTTTATGGTAATGACCATATATGCCCATACTTTGTTTTGAGGAAAGGATCCCATACCTATAATCAGGGAGGCATTTGAAGTCATTGCTAATTCTCTGATGTGATTGCCCTTCAAAGGCCATCCAAACCTATATGAGTTAGGAAGCAGGTAACAGATTAATAAGAGTCATAGAGTCATAAACTCATAAAAGTCAACACTGCTGTGGAGCGTTGCAAAATGACACACTATATATATATATATATATATATATATATATATATATATATATATATTTATTTATTTATTTATTTATTCATTCATTCATTCATTCATTCATTCATTCATTCAGTCATTCAGTTTATTTATTTCTTTATTTATGCGGGCTTCAAGTATTCTCTCCCCCATCTTGCTCCATTTCTGCAAGTCTCTAAACCACTTTAATTACCAAAGACATAATTTTAAAGGGCTGCAATCCCTTGTCTTTCTCTAGTCCTACATAGAATAATCTGTTTCATTGTATAGAATTTACACAAGACATTATCTCAAGGAAGGCTGAGTTGAGAACAGGCTTGTCAAGACTGAATAATCCCTTTCCCCTTTCCTTTCCTCAGCCCTTCCACGTCTGTTCATGTCTGTGACATTACAGCAGTTGTTTTGGATTTTTGTTTCTCACCTTCTAGAGAAACACTGAGCTTTGGGAATTAGTTCTTTCTGTTAGAAACATTATTGAAGGGAAATCAAAATTTTTAGCTCCTTAATTGGTGAAGAGGAAATTGTGTTGAAACAGAAAAATTTGAAATAGAAATTGCTAATTGACTACGCATAGTTATCATCAACAATTTTCAGGCCCCACAGTAATCTTCTATGAGTTCCAGATGGGCACACAGTATTGGAATACTACGGCTGTAATACAGAATTTGCCAGATTTGTAAATTATCATAAAACCCTAGACGTACTAAGTTCAATGAAAATATACTGCACTGGGGGAAGGCAATATAAAATATATTACTCTGAAACTCCATCACAGCTGTGCGACTTCACATAACAGATCTCGAGAATTATCAAAAATACTTCATTGCTAGAATGCTTCTAGCATTTCAGTTATTAAAGAAATTGCATATTCACTCAACTCTCTTGTTAACTCTGACCTTCCAAACGTTCATTTCAAATCAAATTATGTTATTTGGATCATGCTACCAACATCAACACTTCTATAAAAAAGAAAGCTCATTAGTTTGACAAAATCTCAGCATTAAGATATCTAATCATACATGCTTTGTACCCCTCTAATGTGTTAAATGATATGATTTGTTATCATTCACAGTGTATATAACAGTTGTACTTTCCAATTGATACGGACATGGTTGAAATAGACAGATGAGATTACAAGATGAAAGCATCCTGAATAAGTAACTGAACAAAAGTTACATTAGTAAAAATTATACCTTTTTTTCCCTCTCTTTCTAGTACCTGTAGATTCATCATCCTGTCCTTAATGAAACCTCTGAGCCTGTAGGTGACTGTCATGGAAGAGAGTGGAGTAAGTGTAGGAACAAACCAATTAAAAAAATATATGAAATACTTGTCCAAGGAGGGCTGTATTGGTAAGAAGAGAGATTTGGTTCTTAGGTCTTACATGAAAAGCCTAAACAAAATTTCTGAACATGGACCAAGATGAAGCCAGACTGTGCCCTGGGGCGGGGGTGGGGGGGGAATGCAAAATAGTAAATTAGAGAAAGATATCATCAAACCAGCACAATCTCATTGAATGAGAATCAGTGTCACAGCTGAGCATCTGTAATGAAAATGGCAACCTTTGTCCATCAAGATAAGATGGCTTTCTACCTGAAAATGGCTATTCAGTTTGGGCTGTCACTTTGGTGGGTTGACCTTGGCTGGATGCCAGGCTTCCACCAAGCTGCTGTATTTCTCCCCCTTCCCAGGCAGACAGGGGAGAGAAAATAAATGGAAAATGACTCATAGGTTGACATAAAGCACTTTACTGAAGCAAAGTGAAAGTTTGCATGTGCACAAACAAAGACAAAAAATAAGTTTATTCCCTCCTTTCCATCAGCAAGCCATGTTCACTACTTTCTGTCAGAGCTTCAGCACATGTAGTGCTTGTTCCAGGAGCCAAACATTGTAAATGACAAATGACCTTGCTTCCTTCTCCTTTCCCTAGCTTTTATATCTGAGCATATGATTTGGAATATCCCTTTAGTTAATCTAGGTCAGCTGGCCCAGTTTGTCCCCTCTCAGGATCTTGCCCACCCCTAGCCTATGGATGGGGAAAATGTTGGGGAGACAGTACCGATGCTTTGTCAGCTCTGCTCAGCAGTAGCCAAAACACTGATATGTGTTGTCAACACCTGTCTAGCTACTAGTGCAAACCACAGCACTGTGAGGGCTGCTATTGGGAAAATTAACTCCATCTTATCCAGACCCAATACATCATGTCACATCAACAATACTGTTTTGGTCTCCATATAGCCTCTGATAATGTTTGCCTTGGAAGGTAGATAAATTTTAACCTGAATAATTACTTTTTGTCTTTCTAAAAATCCTCAAACTGTAGTTTTGATTAAATATGGTAGTAATCTTCCTGGCTGGTCTCCAAGAACAGAGTATGATAGTGAACAGCTACTCTGTTCCACCTAAGCAATGGTTGCCTCTCACTTATCAGAAAAGTGAATTGCTTAATGCTCCTCAAGTTTTTCAAAATGATTTTCAAGCATTTGGGTTTGGTCTTGTAAATCACTTTAAAATCTTACCTACATAACATTCAGTTTTAATTACAGTAATACATAAATGTGCTGGATACATACAACTAAAAACAAAAATATAATTGTTCACTGCACGATACTGCAAGATTCTGTAAGATACCCTTACACAGAAGGGTATTGCACAATATATATATTAACACATGCTATTTAGTTTCAAATTCCAAGACATAAAGAGAAAAAACCCTGAGCTTAATAGAGGAAAATTACACATATAAAAAATTAATTTATTAAAGTTACATATCAAATTATCCTAGTGGATATAACTATAGAAATCTCTCAGCAAATTATTAAACTGTAACAAAATACTGCCTAATAAGAACAGCATATTTCAGTTCCTATATTATCTTTATCATGCTGCTCTTACATAGGGCAATAAGAAACTCAATATACAGAAGTTAATTTAGGTGACAACCACCATAATTCACAATTGCATTAGCATCTATTAAGAGTCATTGTTCATGGAAATTTTAATGATACATTCCAGAGTGAATAAAAACATAACATGATTAGGAATAAAATTGTTTCCATGTATGCTGACAGGACTGTTAAGCATAATTATACATTTCTAGGGTGATCTGTTTGGAGTTTACTCTGTAATTTTATGTAAATTTTTAATAACTTCATTTTTCAGGTTAAATACTAGTATTTTATTGCATTGTACAGCTGAGCTGCATGAGCAACTAATGGACACAGATTTCAATTGACAGAACTTCATCATATAAAAGTCTAGAACACTTCAGAATTACAAACTTTTAATTCATTGTTTCCTACTGCCACATTCTTGTGGCTCATCTGAATGAGCTGCCATAATTTCCAATCAGTTACTAGATACCAGTTATATAATCTATACTATGAGCAAAAATCCATTCCAAGGAAAGTATCCTTGCAGGGGGAGTATTTTATTTTTTTTCTCCTTTTGCTCATTTATTCACTGCATGAGGCAGGCTTAAATCAGCTTATACAGCTTTATGTAATAAATTTGCAGTAATCTGTACAACATAAAAGAACAAGCAGGAAAAAGAAAAATCAAATACCCTGAAGAAAAATATGTGAGATCAGGGCTGTGAAAAACCTGCCTGTTTAGATTTGCCTAGGTTTCAATGAATCATACAGCTGGAATCCTGTGAGAACCAGTTGATTTTCTATTAGGTTCACACTGGAAGTCAAAATAAACCGAATTTCAAGAAGGTTGCTGGTATCAATGGGTATGAAGCCAAAATGCAATGGAAAAGGAAGGCAGGCAGGCAGGCAAGCAGGAAAGAATGAAGAGAGGGAAGGAGGAAGGGAGGTAGAGGAGGGAAGGGAGGACAGAAGGGAGTCAGGAAAGGAGGAAGGGAGGGAGGAGGGAGGGAGAGAATGGGGAAGGAACCATACCCCACTTTGCACCTATTTTCTCCAACTCTCTTTTAACTGCTGACCTTACTGTCACACTTTTCTTCAGTCTCCTCCTATTGGAAAAAAATCTGCTCAAACTGAGCAGATGGATCACCACTATCCACAGCCTGACAGGAAGATCACATTCTGGTATCCCACAAAAGGATTTACATAAATTTTTTAATGACTGACATCATTCCCGTTTGTCCATATTTGCCTCATTTTTCTTACTTTGTATAGTTGTTTTTAGGGATGGAGAGAGACAGGAAAACCTGCAGTAGCAAACTTGGATTTCTCCATTATTTTTTGATATTAAGATGTTCCAGACTAAATACAATAACATCACTCATATCCCTGTAACCTTATAACCTGAGTTCTTTGTTGGACATTATGAATTAACATACAAGACCTTCAGGAACACAAATTTGACTACCATGAGCAAACATAAAGGATCTGAGTTATAGCTTGAGAAAAAGCTACTCTCAGGAAATTAAACTTTTAAAAGTGTAAAATATTAGACATGTGAAGCTTCCTGAGCAGATGCTGGAGGGAAAAGATCAGCTAGCTGATCTTTGGGCCTTTGGGAAGAAAGGTTTGATCTAAGCCACTGAACAAGGAGATTGTTGAGAAGTTACTTTGTGGTGAACCAGTGATTTCTTTGCAAGATTTTCCTTTACAAGCCTTATGGGTCTAACATTTCCCAATTACATCCTTGTTTTTCCCTTTTTCCTATAAATGAATGCGAGAATCTGTCCCAGTAGCAAACAAGTGAAGCTTGTGGAGTTATAAGACTCTCTAGGTTAGCTTATCTATATTACTGGAAGACATATGAAGAGACGCTATTTGGATGAATTTTTAGAGTGAATGAATAAGCAAATGCATAAGTGTAACTGTGATGCCCACAATAAAATAACCTATTTCCCCTTATCAAATGAAAAAAAATAAAATCAGTGGCTTAGTCATCAACGGTGGCAACTGCTCAGCAAACAGAAAAATGGTTTTGCCTCCCTAAACTATATTTTGTACTTTGTGACATAGGGTGGATCTGCAGCTGAAGTTCAAAATTGAAATCTAATTTTCTCCAGCAATTAGTTTCAACACATGTTCTACTCATATAATCCCAGAATTCATCATCATGCATGCTTAACATGGTTAAGAGAGATTATTAAAAACTGTAAGAGGAAAAAAATAAAGAAGAGGAAGATGTTCTGTGCTTGTTCCAATCTTTGTTCAAGTACTGTTCAGTATAATAAGATATCATACTACATAGAGAAGAATATTGCTTGCATATAAAGCCACTTTCAAGGGAATTAATTTCAGTTCAATCATATTCAGTCTTCAATAATTTTCCATTATGAAAATTGTGTTTACTGATATCACAACAGCCCCATGACAAGAATGTCTAGCTAAATTTTCTACCTCTACTCTTTACTGGTAACTACAGGTTACCCTTTCTTTAATTCTATCTCTACTGTACTCCACACAGGACTTCATTCTAGGCTTTAAAGAATATTTACTAGCTCTGAGGACTTTTAGAGATAATTTGATTTTACAGTTAGCCACAAACAGAACATCATTCCTGGCATGGCAGTTATTGTGGACCTTTTAGAAAAATCAATTTTTGGTAAAGCTGTTTGTGGAACTGATCAAACAAAAAAGTTTTTTTGCAAACCAGTAGACAGATGATTGATTGGTTTGAATGAGAACACATGCCAGAAGAAGCTAATGTTCCTAGGACTTTAAAATCCACAAATAATATGTTGAATTATTTCATGGATCCTCCATCACAGTAACAAAAAAATTCAACTACTGATTTTATACCCTGAATTACTTAACATAAGACTGTTAAACAGTGACTTTTATTTAAGTGTAACCTGTGTTAAGAGAAATTTATGTCAATGCTTAATTTCCATATAATACCCTTATTCTCTTTTTTCCCTTTTCTTCCTCATTCCTGAACTTCTATGGCAGGACAAATTAAAATAAAGTTCTTGGTTACATTTTAAATTCGTATCCACTTCCCCATATTTGTCACTTTGATCATTACCTCTTTGCAACTTGTTTGGCCTTCAAACACAGAGGCACACAATAATCACGAAAAAAGCATGAAAGTCCCAAAGATTTTCTAGTCCATCCTTCTTCCTGGTCATAGAATAGTGATATCCCTGAGACACGCTCTTTAATCTATTTAATATTGGTCAGAAAAATCTTCAGTTTCTCTCGCATGTAGCTTGCTTTTTTCTGACATCCAACCTGTATGTTCTTAGTCCAATGCTAGCCTGATCTTTCCTAGTCTGTCCTTCAGGCATATGTAGAACAATTATTCAGTCTTGGGAATATGAGATAAACAGACAACCTGTTCCAGTGTCTGATCATCCTCACAGTAAAAAACTCCACAATCTTATGCTTAAATATAATTATTTCTATTCAACTTCTTGTCTGGTGTCCTGCCACCAGGCACCACTGAGAACAGCCTCACTGTGTCTTCTTTAATTCATTGGGTATTTATGCACTCCTTTAAGTTCCCCCTGATCCTTTTCTCTCCAGGCTGAAGAGTCAGAATTCTCCCGGCTTCTCAGTATGTCGAATACTCCAAGTCCTTCATCTTCATGACCTTTTACTGGATTCACTGCTTTATGTCCACATGCTTCTTGCACTGGGAAGCCAAGACCCAGACACAGTACTCAACTATGTTGCACCATTATTGATCAGAGAGGAGGAATTATTCCACTCTACCTGCTGCTGAGGATTATGCCAGTGGAGTCTAGGAAGCTGTTGTCCTTCTTTGACAGAAGGCTGCATTGCTGGCTCATGGTCCACTTGCTGTCCAACAAGATCATAGGGTTTTTTTCTGTGAGCTCCTTACCAACAAAGTAGCCCTAGTCCTGTATTTGTGAGTGGATTTATCTATTTGTGGGATCAGGACTTTACATTTTCCCTTGTTGAATTTCCCTACGGTCAGATCACTTTTTCAAGTGTTGATGTCTCTCTGGATGGCAGCACAATCCATTGGTATATCAGCCAATTCTAGTTTTGTATCGTCTGCAGACTTTCTGAGGTTGCACTCTACCTCAGCACCTAACTCATTAATGAAAAGAAGTAGTAATATATCTGGTATTATGTGTGGGACGCAGCACTAGGATCTGGCACCCAGATGGACTTTGGGCCACTGATCAGAAACCTCGGAGCCCCATAGTTCATCCAGTTTTCAGTGCACCTCACTGTGTACTTACACCTTGTTCGTACTTCCTCAGTCTCTCATGGGTGACAGTGTAAAAAGTTTTTGTTTCTATTAGTGATCACTTATAACCCTCAACCTTTCTTCTATTTAATAATGACATTCTCTATCTTTTTCCATCTTGTATCTGTACAGTTGATCATACCTGCCAATTGATTTCTACCTTAGATTTTTCAGTTGTTCTTCCATGCTGACAGCAATGTATTGGTTTCAGGCTATGGTTTCACAGCAGAATTTAAATCTCATTTCACTGGTGTCATCTAGGCCATGTGTACCCAACCTTTTTATTAAAATGTCATGTAATATGTCCAAAGTCTCATTTTCCCTCTGGATTTAAGAGCACATCTTTGTAGGTTTGATCACTGCTCTCTCCAGATAGACAGAATCAAAGGCTAGTAGCTCTATTTCTCTGCAGGATGATCTAAATAAAGACGTCAAACTCATTTTAGTAAGACACATTACATGTTTAAAGAAGTGTAGAAAGTAGGTAAGGAAGAAGGAAAGTGGGTCCAAAATTACGCAGTAGATGTGAATACTAATTACGAGATGATGTTGCACTTTTTATCCAACGAGAGAAAAGATAATGGCGCTAGTCAGAAACTCTGCTTTCTTTTCAGAAAGCCTAATCATTTTAATCAGAAGACATGTTGACAAGAAACAACATAAAGAGGACTTAACTGAGGCATAAAAAGCATAGGACAAGCTTGCCCTTCAGCCACAGTACTGGGGTGGGGAAAAAAGGTAAGAACCCTCTGAAATATTTAAATGTACTGTAATAAAACCACTACCATAAGTGCTATAAGTCAAATGAGTACAGCTGCAGACTTTGTCATTGCTGTCATTTTGAGTCTGTCAGCATTTCTATTTCCTCTGAGTGGCTTGGATGTACCACATCCCCAGAGCTGAAACATGGCACAAAAATTTCCAGCTACAACACTATTTTCTTTTGAAAGCTACAATGGACTTTTTATGATGGATTTACCTAGGGGAAAGCAGTCTTCACAATTCAGTACAATTAAGGAGTTAAAAAGTGTTCACTCATGGCTACAGGTTAGGAATAAACCTCCCACCAGGCAAAGCACTATGAAGGAACACAAAGTGACGGAGGATTTCAGCGACAGAAAGTTGTGTGTAGAGCCTCAGCATTTCCTGTGAACACTTGTCCCGCTACCATTTTTGCCTGTTTTGGTGGTTTGAGCCTGTCTAGTTTCTATGTGCCCACCAACACCTCCCTATCACTTCCCTCCTCAGCTGAACAGGAGAGAAAAATATAACAGAAAGGCTCAGGGGTTGAGATAAGGATGGGGAAGGTTCAGTCACAGATTACTGTCAAAAGCAAAACAGACATGATAAAAACAGATTTGGAAAAATTAATTCAATTAAAATTGGAATAGGATGATGAGAAGTAAAACAAATCTTAAAACACCTTCCCTTCAACACTCCCTCCTTCCTGGGATTAAATTTATTCTTGATTCTCTACCTCCCTGCCACCCAGCAGTGCAGGGAGATGAGGAATGAGACTTAGATTGTTTTGCCAGGCAACAACAGTCAGCACAAGAAATACACACACTAAAGAATAAGTGTATAAATTATAATGTGAAATAGCAAACAATTACAAAAGAAGCAATGAATTATAAAAGGATAAGCTTAGTAAGGCACCTAATCATTACTACAAAGAGTGTCCACAGTAATTAAGAAAGGTACATTGCCAGTGACCCCTTTAACACATTTCCATCATCCAGGCCTGCATGTCAACCGGGGAGCCCTGATCACAGTGAAGAGTTGGAGAACATTTCCTGGTCACTGGGAAATCCTGCACAGTGTGTCCACTTGTGGGTGAAGTCTCTGTCTTCACTGTGGGAAGGGCTCAGCTTTCATATTGGTAAACAAACAAGCTTACATCATGTATTTAGTGTGGAAAATATCTGACTTTCTTCTCTCCTTAGTTTTAATCCAAAGCCTGGCCCGGGCTCAGGGGAAAATCAGGGAGTCAGTTTGGACCACCTACTGTCAAATATGGCCAGCCATCTACATCCATGGTCTTGTGTACTTTCTAAACACAGAAAGATAGATATATTCATATCTCATTAATGTTCAGATACTAATATTCACTAATAAGCAAATACCAATATACCTTGCTGACAAGCATACTTGTTTACACAGGTGTAATCTTATCATATTATGTATTCTACTGGGGATTATATAGAATTTTGTCTAAAAAGAGACACACGGCTAAATATAATATTCACTTGGAAGGTTCATACAGAGGTCAGGTCTGGCTCAGGCCCTGTTACTCAGGCCTCAGCACTTCGGTGATCAGTTCATTAAATGTTGTTTCAGTCACCCCTTCCATCTCAGGAAGAGGAGTCCTTTCCCTGCTCCAGTATGGAATACTTCTCACATGCAACAGTTCTCCACAAACTTCTCCAGCACAAGTCCTTCCCACAAAATACAGTTCTTCATTAACTGCTCCAGCTTGGGTCCCTTTCTACTGGCTGCACTCCTTCAGGAGCAGCTTGCTCCACTGTGGGTCACAAGTCCTGCCAGCAAATCTGCTCCAGTGGGGACTGCTGTCTCCATGGAGTCATGGGTCCTGTCAGGAGCCTGCTCCAGCATGGACTTCCAAAACTGAACCTTCAGTGATGTAAGGTATTTCTGTTAGTGGGTTTCTTCTCCTGTCTAAATGGGCTGCTGACTTCTGAGCAGAGGCCATTGCAACTGTGACGTGAAGATAGACATTTACCATTTTTGCCCAAAAGTCTTATAATATCCTTGTGTTTTTGTGGTAGTTTTAGCTTTAGTTTCAGTTTAGACCTTATTTAGGCCTCAGTTTTAGCAGGCCTCAAAGAATGTGACATAGATTAAAAGTGACGAACATCACCTGACTTAAGCAATCAAAGAGGTATTTCATATCATCTGACATCATCAAGAAGTGTCAAGGGGTATAAAAGAGAGAGGGGAGGAGCTTCTGTCTCTTTCGGTCTCTGCCCCAGACCTGGGAAGACGTGCTGCTTTGACTCCTGAGGTTAGGTCCTACTGCTGTCCATGCTGTTGTTTATCTAGGGAGGTGGACCTTTTCTTGTTAATTTCTCTTCTCTCTTGCTGGGAAGTTTATCAGAAAGAGTTTTTGGGAGGTTTTCTGAGGTTTGGGTGGTTGGATTCTGTGTTATTAACTTGGGCGACTCGGTGGAGGTATTATTATTTCTCTTCACATTCATATATATATGGGTGTTATATCATATTCTGTTTTAAATTTTCTTTTCTTCTGTGTAAATATAAAAACCTTACCATTTCAAAGCTTTATTTCTAAGGGTTTTTTTCCTCACTCTGTTTTCCTGAGAGGGGGATGCTTTGACTCTGTATTGGGCAGTTGGCATTTTGCCAGCTCAAACCACAGCAGTTTTGTAGGTTGCTTCTGAACTGAAACTCTTGCATCTGACAAAGAGCACTTCACAACCAGTCAGGTTGTAAAGTAAAGCAAACTCCTTCTAGTCTTGCAGTACATGTTTTAATAACCAGTTCATCTGAAATGCAATTTTATGTGGAAACTAGTGTTTTTCAAATGTAATGCATAAAAATCTGAGCAAACTTGCAGGAATAATGAGCGGAGAAGGTCAAGACAGTCACTCTATCTTCTGTCAATTCCACTTGTATTAACAGTCATGACATGCCTGCTGCCATGGAAAGAAGACCCTCTGAACCGTAAGCACAAACCATTCAGGACTGTCCAACTCATTTTTCAAAGAGACTGAAAGTGTAACCTTCAAACACAAACTATCAAGCCTGTTTTATCAGGCCTTAATGCAAATATTATATCATCAGTGCTAACTACTCAGCTGTTAGAAGCATGATGGTGAAAAGAGCAGTATTGTCTTGTCACTTGTGAAAAAACTGCAATGCACACATTGCAGAAAAGTGTAGGAAGATGCAAATTACTCTGACTAGATCCTGAGTGATGTACAGTGGACTAGTCAGCTGTAACAGAAGAACAACTTCACTTTTCACAAGCTTGAAGAAGTTAAAAATTGACTTTCAGACTTTGGGAGATACTGAGGATATACTTGAGCTAACACTTTCTGCTGAGAGAGGACAGCACATGACTGGAGCCTGTGGGGAGAGACTGAGGGAGCTGGGGTTGTTAGCCTGGAGAAGAGGAGGATTAGAGGTGACCTCATCACTGTCTAGAACTACCTGAAGGGAAGTTATAGCCAGGTGGGGGTTGGTCTCTTCTCCCAGGCACTCAGCAATAGGACAAGAGGACACAGGTTGAAGCTCTGCCAGGGGAAATTTAAGTTGATCAGAAAAAAATTCTTTCCAGAGAGAGTAATTAGGCATTAGAATGGCCTGTCCAGAGAGGTGGCGGATTCACCATCCCTGGAGGTATTTAAACTGAGATTGGACGTGGCACTGAGTGCCATGATCTAGTCAATGGACTGGATTTGACCAAGGGTTGGACTTGATGATCTCGGAGGTCTTTTCCAACCCAATTGATTCTATGATTCTTATGACCAACAGGTGTGGCACTGCAGCACACCATGCAGCCCACAACCTGGTAGATAGCAGTTCCTGCTACTCTAGACAATATTTCAGGGACTTACCCTTTCATGAGTTTCTTTGAGGGAGGTGACTCACCTCCTGGCCCTTGAAGCAGAGCTACTAATGTAGTTTAATGAAAACTACAAACACTGTTTAGCAGACCAGGGATTTGGCTTTTTGGAATGTGGAAACACTGGCTGAAACATTATTTCCCTGTAGGATCTGCTGAGGGTTTTGTCAGGAATCTGGTGGTATATGCACTTTAGTTAATTTATATTCCCTGGCAGCTGGGCATTGTAAGAGCCCTAGAAGCTTGACCTTGCTCACACTGGAGTTCAGGGTGCACTTGAAGAAAGAAAGGGCTAACCTGGACTGTTGCACTGTGTAAAGAGCCAACAGATCAGCCTCTGCCTTATGTTTTCACAGTGTCACTTAAGCTTTCCCTTAAGAAAGGATTCGTGTAAGAAATGAATTAAAAGTCTATTCTCTGTGCTTGCAACCCTCGTATTAGTCCAGAGCCTGAACAGCTCTCTTTTGGTCCATTTGGCTAGGTACTTCATTCCTTCCTTGACTCGGTCTTCAACAGTAAGGCTGGTTATTCTCAGGGCAACTGGTCCCCTGAGCTGGCAGACAGGGATGGAGAGCAGAATAGATCCTCTAATTTAGGAGGAAATAGTTAGTGACCTGCTGTGCCACTTAGACAGTCCAAAATTTACAGAACCAGATGGGATTCACCTGAAGGAACTATGGAACCTGGTAGAAGAGCTCACCAAACCACTCTCCCATCATTTATCACATTCCTAGTTATCTGGTGAGGTCCCAGACAACTGGAGGTTGGCTGATATAACACTCATCTACAAGAAGGGTCAGAAGGAACATCCAGTGAACTAAAGGCCTGTCAGCCTGCGCTTGGTGTCAGGAAAGGTAATGGAAAAGATCATCTTGACTGTGATCACATGGCATGAATGGGACAATAAGAGGATCAGGCCTAGTCAGATGGCATGGGTTTAGAAAAGGCGGGTCCTGCTTGACCAACCTGATTTCCTTTTATGACTAGGTGAAACATGTAGTAGAGGGAAAACTGTGGATGTTGTCTATCTGGATTTCAGTAAAGCCTTCAATACTGTTTACTACAGCATTTTCCTGGACAAGCTGCTGGCCCATGGCTCAGAAAGATGTAGTTTTCATTGAGCTATGCACTGGCTGGATGGTTGGGCCCAGAGAGTGGTGGTGAATAGAGGTACATCCAGTTAATGGCTAGTCACCAATGGGGTTCCCCAATACCCAGTATTGGGCCTAGTCCTGTTAAAAATCTTCATCAATGATCTGTGTCTCGGTTTGAGGGGAAAAAACCAAAATGTTTACCCACAAGCAGGGGAGGGGCCTCCTCCACGATAATCACACCACTCTTTATCAAATTTAAGAAAAGGAATTTTAATACAAGAAGGATAACTGATATATATATATATATATATATATATATATATATATATATATGTATATATATGTAAACAGACTAGTGCAACCCACTTCCCCAACACCACAAGAGAAAGAAAAAAAACAAAACAACAACAAAAACCCAGCAGGTTTTCCTCTGGGAGGAAAGGTTATACTTAAGTGTCCATGTCACAGCCCGGCTGGCTGCAGAGTGAGTTTCAGTCCCTCTCCAGCGAGACAGACGTGCAGTGAGATTTCAGATGGACTCAGTCTCTTCCCCCCGTGTTCCCCGTCCAAGAAGCAGAAAGGTACGAGCAACCAGCAGCAAATCCAATGCAGGCAGCAGCAGCACCCGCGTGGCCAGAAAAGCAGTCCGGGGTAGGCAGCAGCGAGACAGCCAGGAAAAGCCCCAGCAGTAACCAGCAGGGCAGCCTGCCTCCTTCGAGCCCCCACTCCCGCGTTCCGCCAAGCCAAGACTGGGAAGAATATCCAAAAAAAACCCAAAAGAGACAAACCTGCCCCCACCCAAGCGATCAACAGTTAACTGCTTCTTTTGTTAACCGCTGGCCTGGGCAGTTAAGTGGCAGGGGAGAGAATTTACATTATAATCCCAAACTACAACAACCTGTATGAGGGGATTGAGTACATCTTCAGAATGCTAGCAGATAACTTCAAGTTGCAGGGGAAATCATTGATCTTGTGGAGGGTAGGAACGCTCTAGGGAGGGATCCAGACAGGTTGGATCAATGAGCCTAGACAAATGCTATGAAATTCAAGAAAATAGTACTGAGTCCTGCACTTTAGTCATTACTACCCCATGCAGAGCTACAGGCTTGAGGCAGAGTGACTGGAAAGTGGTCCCATGGAAAAGGACCTTGTGGTCCTGGTCAACAAGTGGCTGAATATGAGCCAGCAGTGTGCCTAGGTGGCCAAGAAGGCCAAGGGCATTCTGGCATTTATCAGAAATAGTGTGACTAGCAAGAACACGAAAGTGGTTGCACCTTCATGTCAAGTTTTGTGTTCAGTTCTGGGCCATTCCCTACAAGAAAGACATTGAGGCATTAGAGATTTCCCAGAGAAGGGTAATGAAGCTGGTGAAGAGTCTAGCGAGTAAGTGCTATGAGGAGTGACTGAGGGAGCTTGGGTTGTTTAACCACTAGGAGAGTCGAGGGTAAACTTATCACTTAAAGTAAAAAATGTCGGTTTTTTGAGCTCCCCAGGTTCCGGCGCGAGAATCAAAGATGTAACCTCCATAGGAGTATGATCAGTGTTCTGATTTATTGTTTGCATTACACACACACATATTGCATATTCTCTCAGTCTACGAATAGTACAGGAATATCATTGGTCTATGGCTAGGGCGTGCTACCAGCTGGATTGGGGCTTTTCTCAAAACTATGCCTTTCTGTATCAATGTGTTTACCTGCTTCTCCTGTCAGCTGCTGCATTCTTTCTATTGTTTACTGCTCTTCTTGAAGCAGGCTCAAGGATACAGAGGCCCCATTTCCCTCTCCATGGCCTGGGCTGTGCACAAAAACTTCTAAGTTCAAATTTCTTCCAACAATCACTCTTTACCTGAAAGGAGAGTGTAGTGAGGTGGGTGTCAGCCTCTTCTCCCAGGCAACTTGCAACAGGACAAGAAGATACAGCCTCAAGCTACATCAGACAAACTTCGGGCTGGATATCAGGAAGGATTTTGTCATTGAAAGGATGGTTATGTGTTGAAAGAGATTACTCAGGGAGGTGGTGGAATCATCATCCCTGGAAGTGTTCAAGAAATGACTGGACATGGCACTCAGTTCTGTGGTTTAATTGGCATGGTCAAAAGCCAGACTTGGAGGTCTTGGAGGTCTTTTCAAGCCTTAAAAATTCTGTGATTCCATGATTCTATGAGTCTATGATTTTCCATACTGTTTTCTTTACAGACTGATGAAAGGGGAAGGGCTATCTCATTCAAGAATCAGGGGATTGTCCCTCACTCCCTTTTCACTTTACTAGCATGCACAAACATTAGGCAATACAAAATGTTAAAAATAACAAAATCAAACAAATATGACCATATATCCTTAACAGTTGTCAGAGTGCTCATACGCCCCAGCGTTGGCTGTAGTTCAGGGGAGTAGATAAGAAAGGACTAGAGGAGGGTGGAGCCAACACCTTTTGCTGTGGATGGTATTATTTGGCAGCAGCTGTTGGACACTCCTCCAGCAATGGGAAGAGGAAGTGACATATCAGATTTCCTTTTACAGGCTTCTTAATAAACTGGCATGTTCCTGTGCTGTCAAACAGCAGTAAACACTTTCTCTACTTCATAAAGAGCCTTATTAAGTTAAAATAATTTAAGCAAAGGACTCAAGTATTGTGTTATGGCATGTTTTGGTTTGAAGAACAAAGCTAAACAAAACAAGACAAAAGTGAGAGATTGGAGCTTTGTTGCAGGCTCCCCTAGCAGTGCAAAACACATCAAGAATACCAACAAAGCCTTGCATTTGACGATGCACAAGATTTCCAAAGCCAGGTTGATGTGGATGTCGAATGGATGTTTTAAGATCCACCCATTTCAAACAGTGCTATCTTTATTCTGACTAGGGATTATGTTATTTTAATCCTAATCTCATAAAGTAACAAACTCATCATCTTCATACAGGACTGGCAGAGGTGTGCATTTTCTATGAAGAAATTTTCTTGAGGTTAAACTCAGAATTCACATTTAAATTTGAATACATACTCCAAAGAAATAAAAATGGATGTGTGGGGTTTCATTTTTTTTCCAGGAGATAAATTTCACAGAAGCAGAAAGTCAACTGTCATCTGCACATGCAAATTAAAAAAAAATTAAAAAATCACAAAACAACCTTACAAAACAGGAAAAGGAGAAATGGAAAACAATTATTAAATTTCATCAGTATGCCTCTACAATTTTCTGACCTCACTTCTGCTGTGCATCTCTTCTCCATATTATATCTTATATTTTATCTTATATTTTTACTGTCAATATGTTATACACAAAATATTACATGCAGTATAATCTGAGCTTCTAAATGTGTGTATGGGTAGGATGACTGTGTCTATTGAGACTCTTAGATTATTCCTATTAGGGAGTGAATGTCATGCTATTTGTCATCCAAAAGGTAATTTTGTCTAGACTTATATTAAGGTTTCATATTTTATGATAAGTTCAGTATTATGTTGATCTGAGCATTTTTCATGAACCCATTCATCAGACAGGTAACTCCAGTGGTAACTGCAGCCCTGCAACATTTTACTTGTTTTCAGGATGAATAATATTTTTTTAGCTGCATCAGTAATATCAAAGGAGTATTTGAGTCCCTGTGACCATGCCAGTAAAATTCCAGGACAAGCTTTGCACATATTGAGAAGTATATGTGTAGGAGTTAATTTATTGATTTTAGAAAATACTGTATCAAAAGGGAATCATATTTATCCTGGACTAAATGTTATTCTTTGACAACTGTCTTGTAGCCACAAATCTCTAACTGACCCAGAATTCAACACCAATACAGGCAAACAGTCAACAGGGCAGTTCCTATGATTTTTGTTGCAGTTCACCGTGATACATTTTTATGGGTGAATGGGCAACTGTATGAGAACGATGACCAGATTTGAATTAACTGCAAATTCTGCTTTACACTTGGCATAGCACAAGGAGGAGACTCACTCAGAGAGAAGAGTCTACATGTTCTAATTAATAAGTATTAAAGCAATTGCACGATGTCATATATTGTTTAGAAATTGTATCAGAGCTTCACAGGATAAGGGTCAGGGACCAGCTCCAAGAATGGCATACTCAGTGATAATAACCTTTCAGATTCCTCTTAGTTTGCAGAGCAACTTGTGATCCTAATTGAAATTAAAGTGAGAGTGGTGCAGAGAGAGATGGCTCTTGCCAAGTTATAAATGGCAATAAAACGCAGCAGATATAGCCATGCACTTTAATTTCTTCTTGTGGGGAACTCTGAGGAGCTGATACAGACACTAAATCAAATCCACAGCTTTATCTGACTAGGTAAGGCCTCAGCACTCCAGTCAAGAAGCAAAACAGATGCAGATCCTTTTGCCAACAGCATGCAGTTCCCATGGATAAAGGGAGCAATTTCCTACTCCCTCAGGCACTGCTCTAAGCTAGCATTCAGCGAGCCTAACAAAAAGTCCCAGCTGCTCTCACCTCAGAGGAAGAAAACACAAACAACTCTAAACGAATCAATCTAACATTTCCTATAGCATCTAATGTGGAGCAGTCAATTCTTTTCTGCCTCCTCCCCTTTTTACATAATAAAGATCTACCATCCCTGTCATCCCCAATATGTCATAAGCCAGCAAGTTTAAATGCAGCCATTCATATAATTTGAATGATAATTGAAAATAAGTGAAAAAGAAGGATAAATTCATCAAAATTGTGAGAATATTCTAGGAAAAAAGGAATTTCCTGAGGTAACTGTCCTTGACCTAGCTCTTTAATCGAGTGAAATTTCATCACTTTATCTAATATCATGCTTCATGCTTCAGGCTCCCAGCAATTCTATTTTAGTGTGGTCTAATGGGCAGCTGACACATCCACTCAGCACCAGACTGCATAATATGTGCTGACACACTGTGTGGTGAGCACCCTATTGAGAACTGTTTATTTTGCCTGGCAAGGAAAAATTTCATCCAGTAAAGTCTCTTCATAACAATTTTAGTCTCAATTTTCAGACCTCCACAGGTTCTACATTTCAAGATGTTCAGAAGCATTTATAGGGAAATTCTGTCACTTATTTGGGTGGCTGTACATTATCTGACATTAGGTGAGAGGTTATGAAAACACTGGTTAAGGTTGTCTGAAACCCAGACCTAGACAGTGTAATGAAGAGTGTCATTCTAACTGCTTTGGAGCCAGCTCTCCTCAGAAACTCTGATTCAGTTTGATATTCTGAGGTTAACACACTGTATTGGGAGTGAAAATAGGAATGCATACAAAAAGCTTTTATATTTATTCAGTTCAGTAAGCATGGCAAACTCATCAACAGCTATTTGTACACTGTAGCATGGTGGGACTTACTTTGATGTACTGATTTATGTTTGCTGTTTTTCCTGCAATATTACTTTAGAGTAGAAATGGACTGGGAAAAAAAAAGGCAGGCATGGCTCTCAACATAATGGCACAGGACATTATCATAAACAAAGCAACATGAGAAAATGAAGGAATGACACAATCACAGAGATTCTGGCCTCGCAACCTCAGGTGAAAATGAAATTTGCTATATAGAGGCCAAAGATTACAATTCCTATACATATGCAAAGAGTTAAGATATTAAGATAATTGTCTTATTTACTAGCTACAGAGAAATAAGCAGACTGTAAAACAAGTTATATGTACACATAGACAATAAAAAACCTAAGGGTCCACAAATAGAATCAATTAAAACATTCTTCATCAATCTATTCACATGGAAATATATACCCACATTATATCTAGACATAAAATTACTGATCACCTTAGTACTTGGAGGGGAAATAAAATTTTTTTCAGAAATATTCAGGGAAAATGATTCTATGAGTCTATGAAAAGCATTTCTGATCTTTTATGTCATCTTAATATGTGTATTACACAACACATGTATTTTCTACAAGGAAATATACATGACACAGTGAAGTATATTATTCACAAGCCTATCTAGCAAGAAAGGTGTTTTGACTTTGATAGTGTTAGAAAAGTAACCTCAGCTTTTTCAGTCTCTTTAGAATACTCGAAGTCAGAATTTCTAGTAATTGGAGAAAACCACTACAAAATTCTGCAACTAGGAAAAAAAATCAAGCCTTATAAGAAACTTACAGATACCAGTTACGATCATCATTGATATACATTTCTAGAATGAGAATTGCATGTTGTTGTATTGAAAGGTTGCTTTACTGGATACTGTCTAGAGACTTAGTGAAAAACCTGTGTACTTACTAGTATTTTAGAACTGCAGCTAGCAAGCAGTCAAATATAAAAAGGCTGTTTCTTTTCATTTTTTCCTTTTTTTTTTCAGGAAAATGAAACTATGAGGGCCCAAATCCAATTTTCAGTGCTTCAGATCATGTTAGATTCAGATTCATTATTATGTGACAGGTTTTATTTCGTTGTTTTGCATAACCGACCCCTTTCTTGAACACCTTTACTATAAATCCTCTTCTTGCCCAAAATAGAAAACACATGCAAAGAAAATAATTTCCACCCGCACAATGTTTATCTCAATTTTCACCATCTCCCATATTTTAAAATTATTGCTATGTAAGAAAAGATTCCATAACTAAAGACTGGCTTTTAACATTTCCTACCAGTATAGTTAATATGTGCATTCATTAAATATATGCTTATTTGCATGCACACACATGTGCATATGCAGGTGTATGTTTATCTACCCATCCGTATGCAAATAGGCTAGTACATATATACAAGCATGGAAGTCTCTGTGATGAAAAAGTAAAATAAATCTAGAAGTAAATTAAATTAAGAAAACACTATAAATGCAGAAGCTTCAGTCCTTATAGGAGCATTAAATTTGCCATCTTGCACAGACTGGGAGCTGTATTTTTCAGTGTATCTAAAATATTTGCCAGTCTTTATCACATAATAGAGAGGGTGCAGCATGAGCCAAACAATAATGTGAAGAAGATGATGCCGAAAGGGTTTTTGTTCTGATTTTCACATTTTGTAGATTTTAGGAACACAGTAGTTGTAGAATTTTAGAAGGTTAATATTTCTAACAGTTTAAGTTTAATGCCTTTCTATCACTACCCCTGTCCCAGAACAGGGAGCTCAAATTCCTTTAGTTAATTAATCTTGTTTAGACTCCTTTCCAAGGTAAAGAGCTGAAGGATATCAGAAGGCCTACAGAATGAAACATAAACATAGGTCAGAGTGACCCAAAAGCCAGAATTGGATGAGCTCCAAGAGACCTCTGTGTGCCTGAGGAAGAAGAGCTGATGAAGACAGAGGGTCCTGACGATCTCAGACCCAATTCCAGGGGGCTGGACCAGGGGTGGGACTGGGGCTGAACTGAGAAATGTGTAAAGCAATGATTGGAGGGATCTTATTATAAAAGCCATGGAAACAAGAACTGAGACACATGCATGTCATCCTGTATTCCTGTGGGCTGTAGGCCCTGAGTTATTAAAGGACCTTTACTTTTTATCTTACCCTACACTAACGTGGCTCGAAGTCCTTTTTTTGAGGGGAAGGGTCATTCATGGCATCAAAGAAACTAAGCACATAATTTCTATTTTTTTTATTTCACTTGTGTAAGTTTCTTTGGAAATTAATATCATTTCATTTAGGGCCATAAGAAGCAAAGAATAATAGTGAAGATGTAGCAGCTGAACACAGGCAAGTTGTACACAGGTTCAGTGTCAAACAAAGAGAATGACCTTGAGCCCACTGAGTGGAGCCATACAGACATGAACATAGGCTATCATAACGTGCTAAAAAAAAGAAAGAATAAAAGAAAGTACTCCCCATATGCAGATTCAACTCTACAAAGTAACCAGCAGTGATATGAAGCAAGTATTTCATCAAGTAACTTTTGCCTTTCCACCTGCACATGTACAGGAGTAAACTTATTCATCATACTTCAGGTTCCCTGGAGTCACAAGTTACACAGGAACTGTTTTTCCTCTCTGAAGTGGACATCTCACAACTTTTCAGACTTACACAAACTGAGCAAGTAATACCAGGAGAAGACACATAGAAAGTTTCAGAAGATTCCTCAATAGCTTTCCACTAGAAGAAGAGCACGTTTTTTTTTCAGATTTTTTCATCTGTAAAGGTGAGTCACAGCATGCTTCAGCCTTCAGTCAAATAAGGTATTGATCTTTCCCATTCAGCCAGAGGTAAGCATTTCGCAGTAACTTCCAGTTGTAAGGTAGGGAACAGTAATTGTGCACACATTGTGATCTTTGGAGAATGAAGTGGAGAGGTCTTTTAATTCGCTTGAAGAAGGAAAGAGGAACTCACAGGCAGTAAAGGTGTTACTACAGTTCAGCAGAAAGCCCTATTCATGCTAAGAGTTCTAATGAAATCTGTGTGCTGTTCATTCAAATACAAAAAAAAAAAATAAAAGAAACACATAAGATGGGGAAAGAGAAAAGCCAAATCAACAAAACAGTTTCTACCCTTGTGTGTACATTTCTCTGTAAGTCAGTGTCCAAAAACTTACAAAATAAAAAGATAGAAAATTCTGTCATTCTGAGAAGGGAAATTATAACAGTATCTTCTAATGAAATCACACATGAGAAAAGTGAAAATGCTGCCTAATATTAATATAGGAACGCTTGTATAGAAATCTATCTTGATATCTGCACATGTATGTGCATACATGCATTTATATATTCATATATATGTGTATATATATATGTATTTAATTTGTTAGGTAACATTTTCACTACTTTTCAATTTTACCTAAATCTAGTCATTTTAAATGTATTACTTACAGTAATTTCTGATACTTCTTTAACCTTGAAATTATAATATTTCTTTTGCCCTTTCTGGAAGCTCTAACTAGGATATGTGTCTATAAATTGATACATGGGTTTTTCACACAGCTGCATTTATTTCCTCCAAGAACAATTAATAAGACAAAGATTTTTGAATAATGCAAATTAGACATTCCTAAAGAAGCTTACACAAGGGTCAGTGAAATATTAATGTATTTCATGTTGAAAGTGTATTTTGTAACAACAGATACATGCTGTATTACTTCTGCTTTTTGGCTAAATAATTCCATAAATAATGAATTTAAATTACACAATAAATTAACAATGTGGAAGGATACAATGTGGAATCAATCTTTTCTCTGTAATGCTTTAGGTTAGGATCCCCAAATACATATTTAATGTAGACTTTCATAAGGGAGTTACCGTGTATATACCAAATTATTAATAAATGCTTTTACAGAAGGAGAGATGAACTATATAATATATGAAACACCTGTTAAACAGATTCTAATTCTAATACATATTTTTCTCAAGTTTTAATTCTAATATCCATGTCAAGGTACTATACATGTGTTACAGGTGTTGTATTAAGATTATACAATGAAAGAATCACAGATTATGCTGAGCTGGAACGGATCCACAAAGATCGAGTCCAGCTTCTAGCCCTGCGTGGGACCATCCCCAAGAGTCACACTATGTGCCTGAGAGTATCATCCAAAAGCTTACTGAACTCTGCCAGGCTTAGGGCTGTGACCACCTCCCTGGGGAGCCTGTTCCAGTGCCCAACCACCCTCTAGGTGAAGAACCTTTTCCTAATATCCAAACTAAACCTCCCCTGACACAACTTCAGGCCATTCCCTCAGGTTCTGTCACTGGTCACCACAGAGAAAAGATCAGTGCCAGCCCTTCCTCTTTCTCTCACAAGGAGGTTGTAATTGCAATGAGGTCTCCCCTCAGTCTCTTCTTTTCCAGGCTGAACAGAACAAGTGACCTCAGCTGCTCCTCATATGGCTTCCCCTCAAGGCTCTTCACCATTTTTGTTGTCCTGTTTTCAAGATTTAATAAGAGCTTAGTATATTTCCTATATTGCAATGCCCCAAACTGCACACAATATTCAAGGTGAAGCCGCCCCAGTGCAGAGCAGAGTGGGACAATCCCCTCCCATGACCAGCTGGTGACACTGTGCCTGATGCCCCCCAGGACACAGTTGGCCCTTCTGGCTGTCAGGGCACTGCTGACTCACATTCAACTTGCCATTGACCATGACCCCCAGGTCCCTTTCCACAGCACTGCTTTCCAGCATCTCATTTCCCAGTCTGTACAAACATCAAGGATTGCCCCATCCCAGGTGCAGAATCTGGCACTTTCCCTTGTTGAACTTCATATGGTTGGTGATTGCCCAGTCTCTAATTTGTCAAGGTCTCTCTGCAGGGCCTCCATACCTTTGAGGGAGTCAACAGCAAGCAAACTTGCTGAGTAGCCCTTCCAGTCCTGTATTCAAGACATTTATGAAGATGTTGAAGAGCACAGGGCCTGAGATGGAGCCCTGTGGAACCCCACTAGTGACAGGTCACTAGCCTGGTATTACCTCATTCACTATCACCCTCTGTGCTCCACCTGTGAGCCAACTGGTCCCCTACCACATGATGTGTTTATCCAGCTGTGTGCTGGACATTTTGTCCAGAAGGATCCTGTAAGAGACAGTATTGAAAGTTTTACTGAAATCCAAAAAGATTACATCAACTGGCTTCCCTTGATCCCCTAGGTAAGTTACCTTTTCATAGAAGGAAATCAGGTTGGATAAGCAGGACTTTCCTCTCATGAAACTGTGCTGGTTGTGACCAATGACTGTGTTGTCTTTCAGGTGTTTCTTGATACCTCCCAGATTAATCTTCTTCATAACCTTACCAGGCATTTAAGCAAGACTGACAGGCCTGCAATTTCCGGGTTCCTCCTTTTTGCCCTTCTTGTAAATTGGGACAACATTTACCAGCTTCCAGTTAACTGGGACCTCTCCAGATTCCCAAAACCACTCAAAAATCATACAGAGAGATTTTTGCGATGACGTCAGCTTGCTCTTTGAGAATTCTTGGAGGAATCCCATCAGGCCCCATATTTTACTTTGTATGTAATTTTAAACAGCTATTTTACTTTATAGTTAGTAGCAGACTTATATGAATGTGGGAATAAATGTGATGTTTGCACAGAAGCACCAGGAATTTGCATAAAACATACCAGAGTATGGTGGAAGGGTCTGTGCTCTACTCTGCATAGGACAGGCTGGAGGCAAGTCTATGGATGCTCCTTAGCCTTATCATCTTGGGATTTTACCAGCAGGCATCACAGAATAAAACAGAGGCAGAGCATTAGGACAAGTTTTGGTAGAGCAGAGTGTCAATTCACAGGTTGTCTTGCATTACATTGATTACTAAAGATGTGTCAGCAATCCACATTAAATGAAAATATTTGGACATGGGTCATGGATCTGGTTGCTCTACCCAAATGGTTATTTCATAATTGTCTACTGTGGGATTTCTTTCATTTTCACTGAAGCAACTGGTACTATTGTCCAATGTACAATAAAGGGTAGGATGGAGCCAGTATTCTTGTTACATATGGGCATTCTGGTATGCTAATTGAAATTATATTTTAATTAAAATTTATTTCAATCCTTTATCTCTGTCTACACCTAAATTTTACTCAGCTTTACCGAAAAGTTCAGTAAAGGCTAGTGTTAGAGGTAGAAATCTCTGTAGCATTTTGGGTAAACAAATTACAAGCATGAATATTTCTAAAAGTGTGTTACTAAAATTTGTTTCATAGTGAAATGTACCTCATTCTTAATGTTAGTGCATTTGCAGGACATGAAATCTTGAACTAGCTGAATGCAAAATATTTCATCACTTACTTCCTCACAATATATTTAAGGTGTACCCAAGAAAAACAAACATGTCCTTAGGTCATTATAGTAAGGCTATGACATACACCCAAATGGTGCACAGTTACACAAAGTCCCAGTGCAACACTTGAATAGCAAAGACATGTTTTCCAGCACAGCTGTTCCCTGGCTCTGGATGAAGCCCTGGTGCTCTAGGTTTTCTCTTACACTGAATTGGAAGGCACCTGTCTTTGAATAGCTTGATAGATTTAATTAATATATGGTCATAGAGCACCTCAAATATCTAAAGAAAGAGAATAGTATACTACTTCCAACACACATTGTGAATGAACAGAAATACTTTTTTAGAAACTGACATTTTCACATACAGATGAATTGCTGGGAGAAAAAAAAAAACAAACAACAAAAACAAATAGAAACCCAAACCAACAACCAGTTCATTGTATTAAATATTTAGTTGGGATTTTCTTTTTTTCCCGGGAATTCGGTAGACATGTGAAGAGGTCAGCTTTCACAAAAGCATTTCCATTCATTTTTGACAGATGTTTGTCGTACTGCCAGAGACAATGGAAGGGGTCAAAGTTCAAGAAAAAAACCCCATCTTTTGCTAAGATGACTTTGGTGATCTGTAACATTCTCATACTAAAAGGAATGGCACTCTTCATTTAGGCTAATGAGTTCATGTGTATGTCACATCCTGGCACGATTTGGGGACCCAAATCCAATGGGATCAGGAGCTGCCAGTGGTTGAGACTTCAATCCTGTT
Organism: Pithys albifrons albifrons; assembly: GCF_047495875.1. Classification (NCBI taxonomy): domain Eukaryota; kingdom Metazoa; phylum Chordata; class Aves; order Passeriformes; family Thamnophilidae; genus Pithys; species Pithys albifrons. Next base: position 73,713,059 of record NC_092497.1, on the reverse strand, counting down.
TATGTCTGTTTGCCAGTATAACAATAAAGGCACATAATTATCTGAAAGTTACCTCATAAACATGGAAGTTCTCTTAAAACCTTTGTCTGTACTGAGATATAATACATTATTCTTGTATATTAGGGGTTTTTTCGTGAGATAAATTCTGTCCTAGCCTAACATCTAGAAAAGATTTCTCCTTTGAAGATTTTACTTAAATCTAAATCAAATGGGGATTTGGGCAGAGAATAGGATGAGGGCCATTGGAGTGTCTCTGTAATTTAGTTCTGCTTCTCGCATGTTCTTTTTCTTTCATAAGATAGCTTTCTTTTCTTATATGACTGTATGTAAACCCCCAACTATCTGAAACAAGATCTTCAGAAAAACCATGCAAATGTTATATTCTTTACACTTATATAAAGTAAGTGGGAGAAATAACTAATTTGTACATTGTCATCCACTACAAGGTTTCACTTTTTGGGTCTCTTCTTACCAGTGACAGTCAGATACACAGTATATACTCTGAAGATATCTAAAAGCTATAAGCAAGCACTAATTTTACATTGTGGGTAGTCCCTCTTTGGGGAGGAGTTAATTTAGTTGTCTTCAACTTCAGTACATTTTTATGATAGTTTTAGTTTGGAGATATATCAATGACATGAAACTACCCAATATATAACCCATATCATTAAAATATATTTTACAAAATACAGAGGAGGCAAAAAAATGTAGGTTAAAATCTCTTACCTGCCTAAAAGATTGAAATTTACATCTCCAAAGTAACGTATGTTGAAAGGGGAGTATAAGGTTTCAAAGACCTTGGGTGACATGGCCATTTGCATCAAATTCAAGGTGGGAGTAGAACCATTTGTGACCAAGTGGATACTTGCTACCTTCAGGCATCAGGATGCCTGGGGCTTTGTGCATATACTGTATTTTCAATAAGGGTGCATAAGCAAAATTAGACCATCCAGATCAGCAAGTTAAAGATTTAAGTCAGGGCAATGTCTTGGGAAAAGGTAGGTAGCCAAAACACCTCCATCAAGAGAGACTCATGCCGCTTCTCTTGCTTGCCTCAAAAGTTGCTGTAATCTTTTCATTCCTACCCAAATGGTCAACAGCTAAGCTACCTTCCTTTTCCTTTTAAAATAGGGGATTGAAAAAAAAAAAGGGCTCAGCTTACTTTATGATCCAAACAAATCCCTTCCTTAGTTTCTCAGCTATCCTCATTGTGGTTGCTGAGTGTGGTTGAGGAGTCAGGGTTAACTGTAAAGGGCCTTACACCTAAAAGGGACAAGCAGAGGAGCGCTGGTTTTTGAACCACAAAGAAACCAAACTGCAGTTACAGCTTTCTGTGGTTCTGTGGTCATTTTACTGAGGCACTTGGCCAGCTGGCCTGTAAAAAGTAAGATATGCAAATTCATTTCTTAAGTTGGAGAAATTGCATTAACCTAGCATTTGTTAACCCAGAATGTTTTACAAGTTCTCTTTTAGAAAAGAGGAGGCTCCTTAGGCTGAGCTACACTTAAGTCTATTATTATAGCTTACCCAAAATATCTTTATTTGTGTAGGTGGAGAAAGATAACTTGACCTAAAAAAATCAGGAAAATTTGTGAACTTTAGAAAGCATATATTGTGCAGAAAAGGAGGAAGAAAGTTGGTGCCAAGAAATGACATGTATAAAGTGTTTAACATGATGGGGAAGGATGTGGAAAAATGGCATAAAAATAATTCAAATTTTTGTCACATGCTTAATATCACTTTGAAAAAAAAAATTAATGACTCAGGACGTCACACAATGAGGACAAGGCCTCATGAGAACTTTAAGAATCTTTCAGAAAAATTCTAGAAATGTCCATGGTATTTTAAACCATTAGATTCACCCTGGGTAAGAGTCTGAAAACTTTGATCCAGACAAATTATAAAGTCACTAAAGAGACTTACAATGTCCAGCAAGGATAAATAAAGCAAAAGTAAGGCTCTACTACCTAAGCATAAGTAATAGGATTTAATAGACACAATATATTTCTGTTATATTATTTTCTCCCATCAAAATACTTTAAGGCTCATCATAGTTCTTTTCATGGTAAAATAATAACAATAAACAAAAAGCATGATCAGCTTAAGTGACATTTCACACCACCCATCAGTTTCAGAGCTTGAAACAGGAAGCACCATTTTCTAAATTGAAAATGTTTGAATGGGCTGTCAAAAGGCCTCCCGTTAAATGTGTTTCATCCAACAGAAACAAACCCTCTGCAAACAAATCAAGTGGTGCAGAAATCCTTTCACAAGATGATGGGCGAGGCCTACATGCTGACATTGTATGCAAGCCAACTTTTCGTGTACTTTGATGGCTGACCTCCAACTCCTGACATATTCATTATATTCCAGCATGTTGGGCGCAGATTGCATTGAAGTGATGACAGCTACAAGACAGCCAACAAGGAATATGGGCATTCTGGCAACAGGTGGCCTTTCATTTGTACTGGGAAAGTTAATCTAGTTTATCATCAAAGTATATTATGTTCAAGGAGTGTCATGTTTTGAGAAGTATAGTGACAGATCAAACAGAGGAAGCAGTCTTCCATAGACTGTGACATTTTTCATAGACCAAACCTTTCAAAGTGCTTTATTGTTTATGCTTGATTTAGGTCAGTTAAAAGTTATTCCATTGTCTCAGGGTTTACATAGCTGGCTCCAGATTACAGTTTCTGCCCTATGTCAAAGGCTGATGGAAGCATGCCATAAAGCATGCAGCACTGTGACTACCATAAGCTGCACATTGGGAAATACTTATTTACCCTGAAAAGTGATTTTAGAAAGATGATATTCCTCAAGATAAAATAACAGCTAGAAATACTTCTGTGAAGGTGTGTGTCTTTAGCACTGAAAATCACATTATCTGCAAATCCAGTCCTGAAAATTCTTACCTCCTTATCCACTTTGCTTATCTTTTTCAACAGACTGAGGAAAAAGTGTGTAAAATTGAAATCATGTCCAAGTCTCACAACTCAAGTGGTTGATGTGAACTCTTGGTTTAATTTCACTTCTGCTTTTGGAGGTAAGTCAGAGAAATACTACACTACAGTTAAAGCAAACCCGTTGATTTTACATATGAGAAAATAGTCACTGAGCTGACACTAATTATTCAGTTGAAACTGTTTTGTGGTAACAAAGTATTTTTTAACTAAACTGATTTTAATAATAAATAAATCCACTTGCCATGGAAATTACAAAGAAATACAGTCAAGAGATATAAATGAGCAGAAAAGACCTAAACCCAAGATATGAAAACTAGAAATGGAGGTCTGGAAACCCTGGTGGCAGCCTCCAAATATTGCAGCTTTAATAGCATAAATCACTTTTGGTTGTTTACTGACCATTCTCTGGAATACAGACTTAGTTGAGGCCATTGGAAGTTAAACTAGACACATCAAAAAAAAAATGTGGTCTAACCAGGGAAATTAAGTCACCAATAGAACTAGCAGAGTAGCAGGGCTTGAATGACAGCTCTTATAGGGTACCATGGTAACATCTCCAAATCAAAATATCAGACATTCAGATGACATAATTTTTTATGAATTTCTATCAAAAGCAGATTAGTGGAAAATGTATACAAGCAGCTTCAATTCATAAAATAACATTTGCCAAATTAAAAACAAAAAATATCCCTATCCTTTTCTAGCATTTGTTGCTCATGGTATAGTTTATATTAAACTATTACCGAATAAGGATCCAAACGTAGTTTGACAGAAGAGTAGTTTGAAAACTCAGAGTAGGTATATAAATATAACTTTTGTATAGGTGAGTGTTAATTGAACATAATATTTGAAAGATTTTAAGCAATACAGATGCAGTTATGCTTTAGCTGAGATGAAGAATGTATTCCCTGAAGTCATCACCACGTCCTTCACTCTGGCATTCATCATGGAGTTGTCTTCAAGCACATGAACTAAATTAATTCAAGGTGCAACTTCACGAAAAAATGTGCTCCAGAAAATCACAGGTCAATTGCATCTCTTAGTCCTTGCAACCAGACCAGATTTAAACCAAAGAAATGTACAACCACTTTCTAGCTTTTCAAGCAAAGAATTTATTTTTTCATTTTTTATTTGAAAGATGCCTAGAAGGTATTTCCACAGATAACACTGCCATTAAGACATCTCAGAAACCTCCAGAAACTGTGGCATAAACACATAATATTCCTGACAGGATCATGAAGAAATCTGAATCATCTTCTCATATGATCTTCACATATGTATTTGTTAAGACAGTAAAATATTTTAGGATGAGTCCAGAGAAAATATTGAGGTCTGATGAACAGAGTCCTCTTTCAAGTTAGGCAAAACAAAAGCACACGTCACCTTGAAAAGTAAAGCCAGCTAGGAAAAAAAAATGTAGTAAATAAATTCCACAAGTTCTCAGAATGTGACAGAAGAAACGGAGCTCTCAGCATTATCTAATAAGGAAAAGCAGACAAAAAAACCAAGTATGCCAGTTTTCACAGATGAATACACCCAAATCACCACCCCTCACTGTTATAATGGCTGTTGACTCCCATTAATTGACAGCTGTAAGTATCTTCTCTAAGTCCTCTCCTGAGCACATAGGACTTGCTCCGGGTTCATCAATTGCTTGTCCTAACCTGGCCAGTGGATTTATAGTTTCTGCTTATGATTGCCTTTACAATGTTGTACAACTAATTAAGAAATATGTACATTCTACTTCTCATGTGACAGAGCACAACCATGCCCACAGGCTCTAATTTCTTTTAGATTATAACAAAATACATTTCTATTGTTTTTAACTAGAGATACCTAGGTCTACTTCATGTTCTCTGTCTATTACTGATGTTAACTTAACTCCTTACAACTGGTTTTATAAATGACTTTCAATTAAAAAAGATACTATATGGCTCCGTATGCTGCGCTCTTATCTTTCCTAGCCATCAAAGATGGAATGTTTTGGAATTTTATTTTACTGCAAAGTTCTTCAGATATTTGTCCTTAATCCCTGTAGTAGCTGGAACATGAAAATCACATGCAATTTGGTTAACCAGGCAATTTTACAAGTTTTCTCCAACAAAGAACACATGGCAGAATCATGACACACAGTGTTGACTGAGGTACAAGGTAAATAATAACCATTTGAAATAATTTTTACCTGCTGTTTTATACAGAAACTTTCTCTTTTCTGCCCTTATGGTGTTGCAGTTAGCCTGTGAAATCAGATGTGTGCAAAATAGGCCTTGCAATGGCTTCCTGCCTCCTGGAAATTGGAAAAGAGTGGAATCAGATAGGAATGTCTCAGGACCAGAATGGCTCTTCTGCCTAAGCAAAAGGATAGAAATAAACTTAATTTCAGTCATGCACCTCGGTCAGATGAATGGAGGGTTTGAGTCTTGATCCAAAATATTTTAAATATAAAACTTAAAGGCTAAATGTAATCCCTTCTTTATAGCCACTATTTGTGTAAATATCTACATGGTATGAGCAACGTGAGAGAAAATTACACCAAGAAATTTTAGTCTTACAAAATCTAGGAGTGGTGCTGCATGGCTCTCAGTGTTGCATACAAGCATATTAGATTCCTGTGCACACCTAGGCTCTGCAAAGAACTTTTGCAGGGTGTTCCACCAGCAGAAGCAAGTCTGAAAAAAGTAAATTTTTGTTATACACATCACCCAATTTAATGACTTTTAATGCTTGTATACATAGTCTACAAGTATGGAGTTCTGGTCTACACAGAATGTTTATTGGCACTATTTTAATAAAAACAGTAAGCAATAATATTAAAAGACAGACAGACAAAATAATCATGAGAGGTTCTCAAGAGAATACTGCTAAAGTCAGTACTCTTTCTGTCACACTTGAGTGAAAACATCTGATTCTCACCCCAATTTACAGCTGCCTTAGCCTAGTTCACTATTAAAATATTATGCCTAAATTATTATTATTATTATAAAGAATAAGGACTAATCTTGAAATAGATCAGTGCTGCTCATTCAGAGTACTTGGAGACTGAGAAATCCTGGTTAACAGGACAGAGAGGCATCATAGCTTTCACTCACGGTAAGGAACACTTTACCACAGATTTCTAGTAAAACCTGTCAGTGTTCTATTTTTATTTTTTTAAATGAATACTTTTTCTATTTGCTTAAAAAGCACTTTTACATCAAACATTTTAACTAGCAAATTCTTCTGAAAGAGAATTTCTGAAAGAAAACACTAAGCAAACTCTAAGGCTTTCTCTGGACTTACTTAAAGCTATTGTTTTTCTATAGATAAAAAACCCACAGTGCTATTTCACTCAAAAATTTTAACAGCAAACAAAGTGTGTTTCCTGATTCCTGGAAGTATCCAAGTAAGGTCAAATCTGTACCATACCCCTGCAGATGACCTCATCTGATTGAACTTGTGCCAACTCTGAAAGTGCTCTGTTTATACTATAGTTTTGCCCTAGTTATCTCCATGTAAGGAAACCATTGAAAAAGGAACGTATACAATTCTTCCACTTATGGGTGCTATCAAACTACCCTAAATGCAAAAACTGTGTTAGACAATTGTACTTGTTTGCCCCACTTTGCTGTTGCCGTAGACAAGTGTCAACAGAAACATAACTATTGATGCAAGACTGTATACTGGCACAGGTAAATGCAAACTCCTCTGACTAGATTATGAGGAAAGAGTCCAAAGTGGTTTGCCTTTTCCAGTCTCCCACAAAAGTAGAATGTGAATTATGGAGAAACTGTATCTTTTCTCTGCAGAAATTTGTAACATTTGGCTGACAGTGTCACTGATTTACACTATCACACTTGATTAGGCCTGTAGTAGATATTTATTCTCTAGAAAAGAGTTCCTTGGGTTTACACATCTGTAGCACACCTTGAGAAATCTTACACTGCAGCCTTCTGCTGATGCAGGGACATCAAATAGTTATGAGACTGAAGACATTAAGAAAAAATATTAAAAATGCATTCTAGATATTGTCTTTCATACAATAACAGGTCAGAAAAAGAAGAGCAAAAACTTTTCACCTTAAAGTGTACATACATCCTATTTATACAAAGCAATGAAGGTATCAAAATACATGCTAATGTGTCATGTATCTGCAGTAATTTCATGGCATGAGCTTCCAGTGTACTTCTGTGACATTGCCACTAATGTTTCTTCTTAAGAAAAATTATTTCTACATTCCATCATGCCAGTTTCTAAAGGTGTGCAGTAATGAACTAGTGTACAGTAACTCAAATTAGATACAACCTGTCTCTGCCTAATTTACTTCATGCTGTTAATTACCTATCCAGAGAGATTTTAATGATGCTACATTTAATAATCCAGATCTGTCTATGTATAAGTACATATTTAAACTGAGTGGAACATATTTTGTTTTGGTACATAGCTGGCAACTGAGCAATTTCACATAAGAGGATGTTGAATAAGCTGATTTTTACTAGTCCTTCTGCCAATTACAAATTGAAAGTGTAGAAGGCTTCCCTAGGAGGCATTTTTTCCTGACAAGATTCTTTTGTGGAGAGCAAAGTCACTTAATCCCTAGGTCCTTTTCCTTTTGCCATTCAGAACAAAGGATGCAGCTACATGTAGTCATAGATGTATTAGGTAGTCTGGAAGGAGTTGTGCCAAGGAGGTATATCCTACACTTTTTTCACAGCCCAGCCTTGATGAGGTTTCACAGTCCTTTTCTGGAAAATAAAATTGATTGATCAGAATAAAAGGCACCTCCTGACAGAGGAGTACTGGCAAGTTGCAAGGGGTTATGCTGGGATGAGACTTTCCTGTCTAAACATCAGAGCTGAATAGGGTAGAAACTTTGTTTCAATAGGATGTTGTAGTTCTAAGCGCACTGTTCCTATTAATCAAGCTAAATACACATTCTGGTACTTGCTGAATTTGAGATAAGAATCTTGCCTCTCTATAAGCTATTTCAGAAATTCACATTATTGACAGTTCCACACATTTTTCAGAAGATTCACTTACAGCTGGTGTTCTACTGCCAGTACTGTGGGTGCTGTAAGGCTTCCTATTTCAGTCTGTGCTTTCCATGCTCCAGTACTGCAACCCATGGTCTGTGGCCCCCTACCTGTCCTGTATATCAGGGATATTTGGTTAAGCAGAAGTTCTAGATGCTTTTTTCCCATTGTAAGATTTCCAACTCTGTGGCTATTTTTGAAAAATAATTCACTTACAAAGACAGATAAACTACTTAAATGAAGAAGATAATGCATCTGTGGTTTTAGGTGCTTAGCCTGATATAAGAAAACTTTTTGACTTCTTTACAGCCTATTTCATCAGTAATGAAGATGAAGGTAAAGACTATGCAGAGAGCAGTACTTTAACTACTGCTTAACTTCTTATTTAAATGCAAATAAGCAAGCAGTAAAAAGACTTGCAAATTATTTTACAAATTTCACAAATAATTAATAGTGTCAATCTACCCCATTTCCCTCTCATCATACTGTTTACTTTACTTCTATTGAATGTTCTGAAATCCATTGGGCTAGCAAAGTGTTTAAGACGGAAAAAGGAAAAAAAAAAGTTAGGAGATTAAACTGAAATGATACCAGTACACAAGAGGGTTGTGTAAAATACCAAAAAATCATTGTCCTTTCTTTATCCAGAATATTGACATTGCAAACATCTTGCAGTACAGAATGTCCCTTTTTTGAAAGCAATGAGAATCATTTATTGCAACCTACTCAGGCTCTTATTAATCTTAATAAACTAAACCAAAAACTCTGTGTCTAAAAAGGGTGTAACTGTTAACATAATAGTCTCTCACAAAACTTGAACAATAAGACCACAGTCTTTTAAGTCTTACAATCAATTAGATTTCTCAACTCCTTTACCTGTGTGTTAGGGAAAAGTTTCTGCTCCTTCATTATGAAGCACTATTCAACAACTTTGATTTTATACTTCTAAGATAATTTGGTTTACATCAGTTTTAAGGCATTTGATTTTTTCCTTTTACATAACTTGGAACATCTACATTTTAGTTAGTGTATTCTATCTTTTGTTTGCTTTTTTGTTTTGTTTTGTCCTCAGAGGACATGAAATACCTATTTTTCTTCATATACTTCCTGTCCTGAAAGAATGTGGCTCCTGAATGTACTCCTGAACACTCTGTAACCTGATTTTAATAAATGAGACTCAGTTTCACATGTACCAATAGTCCACTGTGTTCTTGACCTTGACTACACAAATGTCCCTTACAGGTGCAAATGAAATTTAATTAGACAATGAAAAAGGTGTTGTTCTGGGCTCTGTAATATTTTTTAACTTAGCACTTATTTCAGAACCCCTTTGGCCAGTACATTCACACATTCTGCTTGTTTAGTAGTCACCTTGCATTAGAGGAATAAAGAGTTCTGTTATGAATTGTACTACTCATAGTCAAGTGGTATTCTAACTCTCTGCATGTTAACAGAAGTCCACTGTCTCTCATCAGTGTTTAGAGTAGCTTTTATTTTCTTTTCGAAAATCAAACCTAGACAAAGAAGCAAATCACTGTTTAGGAAATTATGTGATAATTGCCAGACTAGGAAAAGATTCAATGAATGGTCTTGACATTTTATAATTAGGCTCCTCTGGGGTAATGATAAAAAGTTCTTGAAGGGATTGAAATACATCCAAACATTTCCACAGTTAACTTTCTTATTTAAAAGTGTTTTAAAGTACCATAAGTGGTGCAAATTTCTCTTTTATCATTCATTCAATTTAACAAAAAATAGTTGTCAAATGGTGTTCGTGCAGTAGCTTGGTGCTATGATTTCTTCATAAGTGCAAAGATGAGATGCAGGGAAAATACAGAATTATAAAGATAGGGAATAGTTCCATAGTTTATAGGCAAGAAAGAGATGAACATGTAAGTTCAATCTTAAATTCATCACATTCCATTATACAACAAATGCACCTTTGTACCATTACTCCAGCTGGGAAGCCTGTTCCAGAATCAGCTTTCTCTGGTAAAAAAACTTAAATTAAGTAACCCAGGAGGAATATTTGGTTGATATATTTCCTCAGCAGTATCTCATACACTGAAGACAATATTTTTAAGCACAACTTACTCAGTATGTCCTTTAAATTTAATATGGGCATATTTCCACAAAGTGCCACCTAACAAAACTCCTAATTCTTGCAATTTTTGTTTCATACCCAGACTCCATTGAACTAATGGGAGCAGGATTTCACCATGTTTTTCAACTGTCGCATTTTTAATTATTTGTACTTCACCATCCAAAGGACTTGATTTGACTGACATAAATGTCCTAGACATAACACAAAAATATATTAAATATATTGAGAGTCCCTTGTTCATCACAGTTATAAAAGAGCCTGGAACTTTGTATATTCTGAGATCTGTACAACCTTCAGTTAAAAATATCTGATTCTGTGTGGACTATAGACCCAACAGATTGAAGATTCTCTCTGTTGAGCTGTCAGGAAATAATTTATTCCAATAAATGCAAAAACTTTAGTTTTTTAAGTCTTCAAGGCTCTACCACTATCAGGATATTTACCTTTGATCCAATATAAATAAAGATACCTGTTCTGAGGAATAGTTTAGTCCTTTCTTCCATTTTTTTCCACTAAAGGACTGTTAACAAAATTTGGGATTTAAAATAATATATATTTTAAATATAATGAATCTTTTTGAAGAAGGACTTGCTTACTTTGAATATAGTGAAATATCATTCATGGTTCTTCTAAAAGTATTAAGCCTATGAGGGAGAGGCTGTTGCAATGAGAAACTACCCCAGTAAAAATTGATAGGCTACTCTGAGTGACAGGCATGCTTGATGCCTGGCAGTTTCAGGACATATGAGAAACATGTGCTGGTTTAAAGGTAAAACCGGCAGGAGAAATGAACTCAACACAAGAGAGATTATAAGTCAGAGCTACAATTTAATGATAATATTACAATAAATACACTGACACAAAGGGAAATTGCTTTCAACTCACAAAACCCAGCAGTATAAACCAGTGTCCTGGGGCACAAACCCAAAGGGGTTTGTTAGCCCTTGTGCTGAGACCCGTGTGGTCCCCCCCAAGTCCAAAGCAAAAGGAAATGAAAAACCTGTTGGTGCAAGTGATGGCTGTAGTCTGGTCAAGAGCAGTGGTCTCCTCCTGTCAAGGTCCTGCTGCTCCTCTAGATCCAACAAGAGGTCCTCAAGGTCTTCTTACCCACCCCTTATGTACCCTCAGGGAGCACCCAGTCCCTCCCCCAGGGCAGGGACTCACACAATGAGTGATTAACTCTGGGAGCCAGGGGGTGTTGAACCATTGATGGCCCATTAGCAGCCATGCCCCCCCCCAGGCTGGATGTGAAGGTGCTAATGACTCCCTGGGCAGCTGCTGCTAATGGTCCATTGTCCTTGGGGAATGAATACAGAGGGTAGAATACACAGCTTTGATCACCCACACACAGTGATAACTGGTTCCACCTGCTGAACTAGGACAGAAACACTTCAAAAAGGTGCCTAATGCCAATGCCTAACTAAGTTGTCTGTGGTGGTTATCTCAGCAGGAGATAAAGAAAAATGGATGAGTTCCAAGCCTGTGAAAATGAGAAAGAGCTCACTTCCAATTTTCTGTACCTCCTTTCACATCCTGCTCAGCTGACAGATCCCACTAAATTGGGAATAAAGACCTTAACGTTTTCTAAACTGAAAGTGCTTAAGAGTAAAGTTTTGTCCTTTCTTGTGCAATACATGCTATTGCACAAATGAGGGTTAGAATTAAAGCCCAGGAGTCGTCAAATGAAAATGTCAACAAATAAAATCTCTGTTATGCAGAAATTTCTCTTTTAGGCACTTGTAGCCTAGTTATTACCTCTTTCTGCCAAATTGATAAGAGATTATGATCTTCTGGGGTTTTAACCTTTATGAAACAAAAAAGTTCACACAAAAACAAAGGTGCATTACCAGAAGATGGAAGCTTTTTATTGCTTTATTTTTACTGTATCAGGGTGGGTGGGGTTTGAGGGTAAAAAACAATGCACAAAAAGAGTTCTAAAGAGAATTAAAAAGCTGTCTTACAGCATACAGAAGAACCATGAAAATTACTGGATTTACAGTTTATTGCAAGCTTCCCAGATGCTTCACATCAAAGAGCATCTAAGCTAAGCTATGATTTCAGGCTGACATCATCGCAATATAACAGGTTCCTGTGAATGAGAAAGCAATTAAAATGCAGCACTAGCAGACTTGACATTCAACACTGAAGAAATCAAAGACAATGTTTGCAACAGTTTTGGGGTCATGGAGACTTCTGACTTATGCGCAGTCTGATTCAAAGTCCATTACTGCTTTCATGTCAGCCCCACTTATGGTTTTGATTCAGCACTGCTGTCACAGTCAGTCAGTTGTTTGGAATAGCATGCAAAATGAGTTTTGAAAACTGATGTTATCTCTCAGTTCTAGCAGTACTCTCAGGCCAGGTCACTTATTCTTACAAAATAAATACACAAAACTCCCATCAACCTTGTCATGGTAGATTTGGAAAAGGACATCTCCAGCAAATAAAGTAAATTCAACAGAATGGTATTGGGGAATAAAAAGAAGGTTGCTTTCCTCCCTGCTTTCAAGATCACCTGACCCATGAAGCTCACTCTGTCATTTCACCACCTTCTGGAAACTTCACTGGGCCTGAAAGATGAGAGTACCTCTCTGCCACTCCAGTTTTGCAACCACTCTCACTCCATTGCTTATTTGCTGCCTGGCAGACATTGCCTTGCTCTGTATGTGAACTTCCTCTGGCACAGCAACTTTGCTGGGCTTGTTCCAGAAACGAGACAGGTGAAGTAAGTGGAAAATATCAGTGTTGATAGCTACATCAAATACCAAGGTTCATACACATCTGGCAGCATTTTTCAGCTCTTTCTACAAATGCAACTTACAGTAACCCAACTATCCTGTGGACTACACAAGAAATGAAAGATGGGTCAACTTCTCACTCATGCCTGGTGCAGACATAAGGATCTTTTCATTATTAAGAAAAATTCAGCATTTTAGCTGAGCAAAAACGGGACACAAAAGCTTTGCAAGCAGTAATTTCAGCAAGATAGACTCAGAAGTTCTGTTTATAGTGAGACAATAAATTAAATGCAATGATGAATGCACTTTTTATTGATTGTGTTATGCTTTTGCTGCCTATGTAGAAACAGATTTATAGCCCTCATTGTTTTGTTCATACATTTGACTGTCTAAAGAGTGTAGAACCACAATCTAGTGCAGGAGAATGCAAAATGGACTTACAAGGAGGATGGTGCTGGGAAGCAGCCCGGACTGGACCAGCTGCATATATGAAAGACTCTCACAGTTGAAGCTTAAAAGTTATCCATTTCACTGTAAGGCTTTTGGTTCAGAAAGTTTTATGCATCCCCCTGTGTGGTTATTGTTCCCTCCTGTGTATTCCCCCTGTGACTTTTTCCCTGATGAGTCATCGTATGGCTTAGCCACAGGGGCTGTTTTCCAGGCCAGGGCTGTGCTGCCCAGGGGATCATGCCTGACTTGTGCTGCTGCTGCAGCGCTGTGGCAGCTGACACTGCCACACAGCAGGTTCAGGCCGGGACAGCCCCATTTCGGCATGTTCTGCCTCAAACTGCCGATGCAGGTGCCAGCCCCGTTCCCACCCCTCCTACCTGTTTGCACCTCTGTTCCAGTCCCTGGGTCCCTATTGGTTAGTTCCCCTGTCATTTGACAAGTTGTTCCCCATTGGCTATCTGGTTGCCAGTTACTCACTCTGCCCCACTGATGCCTCAGGGTTTTTTTGATTTTTGACTTTTCAATTTTTATAGATTTTAGAAGTACTTGTAGCTGTAGCAAAATGCAGATTTTACCATGTTAGCATTTCTGGCGGCTTAAGTTCAATGTTTATGCATTTTAACCCCTATCCCATATCAATGCCTCAAATTCCATTAGTTATTTAGACTTCTTTTCAAGGTAGAAGGCTGAATAATATCTTAACGCCTGCTTCACGAGACATAAACATAGGCCAATGACCTTGAAGCCAGAACACTGGAAGACCTCCAAGTATCCCTGCGTGCTATGAAGAAGAAAAGGATGATGAAGAGAGGGTCCCACGCTCCCCTAGACTCAATTCCTGACAGAGTGTGCTTGGGGCAGGACACGGCTGGACTGAGGGATGTGTGAACTGGGGATTGGGTGGACAGAATTATAAAACCCATGAAAATCAAGGTTTGGGCGAGCGTGTCATCATGTATTCCCGAAGGCCCTAGGCCTGGACATTAAAGAATCTACCATTTTAGCTTATCCCACACTAACTTGGCTCAGAGTCCAGTTTTCTGCAGTCTCTCAAGGCATCACTACCCTCACCCAATCACATCCAAGTTCCAGAACCTTTTTCTCAGAACTCTGTAAGTACCTATGCATTCCTCAGTAAATATTCACTTTTATGCCTCTGTTCCACCAGGTGTAGGAGTGGATCTTTATTCTCTGGTCAATGCTCATCAATCTAGTCTGTAGGTCAGTGAAGAGTTTAATTTGCTTAATTTTCAGAGGCAGACGTGAACATATTGCAAATATTCTGAAACTTGGTTTGATTCTTCAGTGCTAGAGCTCTTATGTCATCTGCTTCATTGGAAGATTTTCTCATTTAGATGATTTTACTTTTATTTTACAATTAAAACCAAAGACCCAAAAGTACAAAATATGTCAGAAATACAACTGAACATCAGTATCTTGGATAATTCACAAAAATACAGCAATATTTTCGTAATTTCAAAGACTTATAAATCTTGCTGAAATTCTGTCACAGATTTTTAACTCAGTTTTTTGCCTGTAATGAAAGCAAATTAAAAGTGTCCAAGTTTCTAAGCTCTCAAATACATAATTTTGTCATTAACAATAAATTGTTCCCATGTGTTTGTCAGATATTTTGAGGAAAACTTTAAGATATTCTGATAAGCATAATTATCTAACAGATCAGTGAGGAAAGAAAAAATATCTTTAAAAGGTATGCTCTCTTCCTTTTCTATTACAATTACTGAGGAGCAGAAGTCCAGCCAAAAACCTCTTTTGAGCAAAGCAGTGAACAGTGACACAAAGAGTTTAGCTTGAACTTATGCAACAGCTTTGATGTCACCTTGACCAAAAGAACTGACAAAAGTTTTAAAAGCTATTTCTCCTTTGTTGTTGCAGCATCATGAATCTTATCCTTTGGACTACAGCACAGTCATGTTTCATGCCACTGTATGGTTTTTAAGTTCTTGGTTTAAGGAGTAAGTTACATAGTTTTAAAAAAAAGATTTTTAAAATCCTTCTGGAAATTTTTTCTACTGAAGAGAAATAGTGAGTTCAGAAACCTGAGAATTTAAACAACAAAAAAATAGTTTTTTGTGCAATTATTATACCTTTTTTGGGGGGTAGAATGACAAGAATGAGTATTCAGGATTCAGTAATTAAAGTTGAATCTAAAATTTTTTCAATTTAGCAATTTGCAATTCATTCCCATTATTTATGGATCTGCTAGGAAGTTGAAACTGAGGTATATTAGGAATGAACAAATTCATTGGTTGTATGAGTTGAAGCTGACCGCCCCTCTCTACTGACACCTGATGCCCTCAGTGCACCATGAAGTCTTTTTGCTTAATGATGGCCCTAGACAATTTGTAGATTTAAATTAAAAAATATGCAGTTAAAATGTAAAAGTCAGTTGGGATCAGACTTATTGTGAAATCTAGCTAGGGCATGAGAGCTGAAATAATATTCTCCACAGGGGGATTTTTTTAGCAAAAGAACAGCAAAAGTTATTTCCATTCATTTGAAGTAGTTAGAATATTTGCAACTTTAGCAATAACAAATCTTAATTAATTTTGCTTTACAGCTTAAAAAATAATGAAGAAACAGAAATTTAACAAATAATTT
This sequence comes from Pithys albifrons albifrons, assembly GCF_047495875.1. NCBI lineage: Eukaryota > Metazoa > Chordata > Aves > Passeriformes > Thamnophilidae > Pithys > Pithys albifrons. The sequence goes on along the minus strand of NC_092497.1, from coordinate 73,697,173 downwards.
TTCTGAAATATAAAAATCATGTCTATATTATTTCTCTAATTTGGTCATTCTTGATGCATAAAAATAAGCGAAACATTTCTATTTGTGCTAACAATAGCAAAAAGGAATTTTAAATATTGTCATACATTTCTTCTCCATAGCCGTCTGTTCTGTTTTTATTTAATGTATGAAAATTGGTATATCTTTAGCTTTCATTTTGCTTTTGCAACATATTCTTCAATACATTGTTGAGACAAATCTGTAAGACTAACATTAAAAATATCTGAAATAGCATATTGCCTTCAGCTCACCTCCTACTTTTTAACAATTAGAAAGTTCAATATTTCAGTTTGTTTAGATATTTTTTGTTTCATGAAGTTGGATCCTCAATACTGTAGTTTGACTGATAGATACAATTCAGTGTGTCTTTCCCCAGGTACTGTACCTCATTTAAGTGACTTCCTGGAGGACTTAATATTTCCTGAAAGAGGAAGAAAATTCTGATCAAATTTCAACCATTGGATTGCAAACCACTTATCTTACCAACACTACCTGTACAGATTAACCCACACGGCAAGGTTACACATCTGTTAGTCCTTTCTTCAAGGCTCTACAGTGTTGGACAGAAATGGTAATATTCTGAGATAATGTTTACCACCACGTCAAAGAATTCATCAAATTAAAAAATCCATCATACCTCAGGCTGTGAAGAACCTCTTCCATGAAGCAGGGAACCAACAAGAGGTCCTTGTTCATTGTCTTTCAGACACTTTCTTTCAGAAAATTCAACATCTAAGGGTGTAAAATTAAAGACAGTGCTCCAGAATACAGCAGGGAACATGACTGCAGAGTGAGCCAAGTCATGTTTCAGTACAAGGTCTTCCAACATGTTGCAGAAAAACAGGAATTCATTGTTACTAATTATAATGAACAAGGATTTGAGTTTACTTACATTGCACATCGATACACCATGATTTTTACAGATTCCAGAGTGGGGTCTGAACTTGCATCATACAATGGTGCCAATTCATCAAACTGCTGAATTTATTTGTGTTTGTATAAAATTCTGTATTTTAATTTTATAAGGGTCTTAGACCAAAAGACATAGGTTAAGAGTCATTCTGCATGTCTCATATCTCTTTTTCCAACACATTTGAAAGCAGTGGTAAGTAAAATTGCAAGAATGACAAACACCTTAACTACACTCCCATTAAAATGTTGTTCAGCAATACAAGTTTAGCAATCTGAGTTTGAGGAAAAAAATGACAATAGGAAATTTTCCCAGTGTATTTTGGACGTAACTTGACACTAGTATTGATTTTTAATAAGCATGGCAGTACTGTAACTGTTACTTCAAGTAAACTTATTAGAGACTGCTTCAATGAAATGACTACCTACTTGCCATCATTCCCCTTCTAAGTGTTTAAGTTTATAGATTCATCATGAGAAGAATGTTTTAAATTGAATACAGTCTACTAGTGCAAAGAATAACAGAAAGGGCTTCTGCAGGTATGTTAACCAGAAAAGGAAGGTCAAAGAAGATGTACCTCCTGTGAAAAACAATGCTGGAACACTAGCAACTATGGTTAAGGGGAAAGCTGAGGTTCTCAACACTTTTGCTTCAATCTGCACTGGCAACATCTCTTCCCACACCTCTCATGTGGATTGACTTGGGGACTAGGGGGACAAAGTCCCTCTGAATGTAAGTAAAGATCAGGCTCATGACCACCTGAGCAACTTGAATATATGTAAGTCGGTGGGACCCAAAGTCCTGAGGGAATTGACTAAGGTAGTTGCCAAGCCACCATCCATGATATTTGAAAAGTCTTGGCAGACAGGTGAAGTCTCGGGGGATTGGAAAGAGGGAAACATTGAACCCATCTTTAAAAGTGGTAGAAAGGTGGACCCTGGCAACTACCAACCAGACAGCCTCCCCTCTGTACCTGGAAAGATCATGGAACAGATCCTCCTAGAAGCTATGTTAAGACACATGGAGGACAGGAAGATGATTTATGACAGCCAGCATGGCTTCAGCAAGAGCAAATCCCACCTGACCAACTTAGTCACCTTCTATGTTGAAGTGACTCTAGCAGTGGAGAAGGGAAGGGTTAAAGTTGTCATTTATCTGGACTTCTGTAAAGCCTTTGACATGGTTCCTCACCACATGAATTTAATGAGTGGACTGTTGGATAAGGAGTTATAATCAACTGGTCACATCCAGAGGATAGTTGTTGATGGCTCAGAGTCCTGATGCACATCAGTAACAAGTGGTGTTCCTCAGGGGTCTGTACTGGGACCAATGTTCTTTAATATCTTCCTCAATTATATAGACAGAGGGATCGAGTGCACCCTCAGCAGATTTGCAGATGACACGAAGCTGAGTGGTGTGGTTGACACACCTGAAGGATAGGATACCATCAAGAGGGACTTGGACAAGCTCAGAGAGTGAGAACCATCATCAGGTTTAACAAGAGCAAGTGCAAGGTGACATGCCTGGGTCAGGGCACAGTATCAGTACAGGCTGAGGGATGAAATGATTGAGAGCAGCCCTGTAAAGAAGAACTTGGAGGTGTTGATGCATAAGAGGCTGGACATGAGCTGGCAATGTGCACTTGCAGCCCAGAGAGGCAACTGCTCCAAATGCAGAGTGGCCAGCAGGGTGAGGGAGTGATTCTGCCCCTCTACTTGCTTTCATGAGACCTCCGTTGGAGCTCTGCATCCAATTCTGAGGTCCCCACTGTAATGGCACCAATTTACTGTATTTACCAATTTACCAATTTAAGTCCAGAGGAGGTCCATCAAGATGGAGCACCTCTCCTATGAAGAAAGGCTAAGAGAATCAGATTTGTTTAGCCTGGAGAAGAGAAGGCTTCAGGGAGACCTAATTGTGGCCTTCCAATACCTGAAAGAGAGTCTACAAGAAAGATGGAAAGGGATTGTTTACAAGAGCATGTAGTGACAAGACAGGGGGGAAAGGAGAGAATGGCTTCAAAATGAAAGATAGTAGATTTAGATTAGGTATTCGGAGGTGCTGCAGCACTGGCACAAGGGTGCAGCACTGGCACAAGTTGCCCAGAGAAGTTGTGGTTGTCCTATCCCTGGAGGTGTTCAAGATGAAGCTGCATGGAGGTCTGAACAATGTGATCTAATGGAAAGTGTCCCTGCCCATGGCAGGGGCACTGGAACTAGATGATCTTTAAAGTCTTTTCCAACTGAAACCTTTCAATGATGTTGTGATTCTAATACATTCTAATTAAACATCTGATAATGTGTAATTTTCATTATTGTTAATGTTTTCCTTTATTTTATGGAAGGATGCAGCATAAAATTTACGTTTTTACGTAGACATACTTTACACGTGGACACATTGATGTTTCAAGATTGCTTTTACACTTTTTATTAGTGACTGTCCAGGTTCTAAAAAGAAACAACAGTTTTTGCAATATCAATTAATAAGAAGAAAATTATTTTTGTAGTATTCCAGTTGGGAAAGGTGGACTTCTTATTAATTTTTCTGGAAATACTTTATATATATATATATATATATATATATATATATATATATATATATATATAGTGACAAGCAGTTATACCTCTTTTTACATATATCTATATATATAATTATTTTATATATATAATTATTATAATAATATATATTATTATTATATATTATTATAATTATATATATTATATATTATTATATATATATTAGATATATATATGTGTGTATATATATATATATGTATGTATGTATGTATATGTATATATATATAATTTGGGGGGGGGTTGTTTTTTTACAAAATTATAGATTAATAAAATGTTTTCCCTGTGTAGTACCAGCACTTAGAGCAGAATCACACAAGTCAATATTTTTTTTTTATTTTACAGTCTGGCAGAGATTACCTGAAAGCTTACAAATAAAATAACTTCCTCAAAACCATACAGAAATGTTAATAGAAGGCTGGGGGGCTTGTAAAAGTAGTTTATTCAAACTTGCATTAAAACAAAGATTAATATTTTGATCTGGTGTGTAGCAATAAAGCAGTTTACAAAAAAACTAAAACAAAAACAAAAACAAAAAAAAAAGCTTTTGCTATAGAAAGGGGAAATAAAACTTTTTGAAGTCATAGGGGAAATGAATAAAGAGAGGCTTTCGGGGATACACAAACAACAATGAGATAAGCAGGCAAAACAGAAGAACTGCAGAGCATACAGCTCCAGCCACACATTTGCATCCTCAACTGGCTCCATGCATCTCTCAGTCCAGAAGCTATGGAGGCACCTGGCCTCTCTCTTGCCCACTTCGCTGCAGCCCTAATGGAGACAAGTGCCTTTTCACAGCAGTGTTGTAGCTGCTCTCTCTCCCTCTCCACAACTGGACCCTCTGGTTGGATAGATCTGGAGAGACCACGGTTAGCATCAGGGAACATATGCCTCATTCTGTTTACAGTCATATCCTGCAAGTCTTACTTGATTCTGCAACCTATATAGCAGTGGTGCCCTCATCCCAGCCACCTCCAGTGCACAAGACTGGAAAGGGGACTTGGGTCATATACTCCATGAAGTCTGTTGACCACGACCTCTAGGACAGCTCCAAAGGATTTGTCTGTAATGAGAGTTTCTGTGTAAATAATATCACATAAATGAAATACATAGTCCCATGGCTGATAGAGTGTTGATAGCCTGATATAAAATTGTACACACCAGTGTAACTTACTTCAGTTTAAAATTAGGATTATTAACTACAAAACTAATTATTCTTTATCTTGAAGCAGTTTACTTACTATGTATGAAGTAGTGCAAACAGTTATGATGTTTATAATTTACTTTTACCTATTAAGCCAGCTTTTACTGGATATAAGTTAAAATGAAAAGATTAAAAATATGGCAGCTAAAATTGTAAGTTCTCAAAAAAATCTGCTAAGATGGAAACAATATTTTTGCAGTTCAAAAGTCACACTATGGAAAAAGGCTCTGACCTTCCTGAAAGAGAGTACTTGGGAAAAGGACAAATGTTTAATGGAGCAAACAAAAATGAAGGTGGTTTAGGTAGCTACAGAAATGGAAAACATGCATTAAAAAAGATTATTCATTAAATAAACATACACGTGTGTGTATGATGAACCAGATTCAATAAACATTAGGGCACATGTTTAAGCACTGACTTAAAATGTTGAGATGGATGCTTAGGTGCTATGCTGAACAGAGATTTTGAAAGTGAAGCTATGTGTGTCTGGTTCACTAACACAAAACCTGCTATATTTTCTGCAAGAAACAAGAATATAGTACTAATCTTTTATACTGAGATACTTTTCTCACTGTAGTAATTCCTTTCTAACACTGGAAATGAATGATTATAAAAAAAAAATCGTTGGCATAGATAAACAACTGGGCCCACACATCCTTTAAAAGCATCCTGTCATGTTGTTTGAAAAAAAAAATAAATAAATTAGGAGAGTAACAGTAGCACTATACAGGTCTTCAATGATTAACAAGGCTAAAGGGATTGAGTATTTATTTTAAGAGGGACACAATGGTATTCTGGAAGATCACACAGAGAAATCACTTGCAAAAAAATCTGGGCTTTTTTATGAACGAAGGTTTCTGTTAGTATTATTTGTAATTGCAGAGTATATGGCTGCTGACATCATCTTTGACTGCAGAAATTCGAGTGATAGATATAAGAGGATTATAAACCATTTTCCACAGTGCTTTAATGCTACTTCTTAGCTTGTCAGAAATTATTGCCTTAGAAGTAAAGCAGTAAATATTTAAAAGTCTTCGTTGATGGCAGATTTAGCTTGTTAACTGTGAAGGCAATATTAGCATAAATATCTTTTTAAATTATCACTCTTTGGCTGTTCATATGACCAGACTAGAGCTGAGCTGAGTTCATCACCACCTACCACTGGGAAAGGGCTTACTATACTGCTTGGAAATCCACCTATCCCCAGCCATGGCTTACCCTCACAGCTTCTTTCTTCTCTAGGCTACCATTCCCACCTTTGCATGTATAAGGTTCCACAGCTGTGATGCAGTTTACATTGCATGGCAACCAAGCAGAGGCCCCCTTTCCTCTGAGGGCCATACACTAATTGCCCCTGGAGGCTTGACTCAGCCTTCACTCACATCGGCTTACTGATGCAAAACATTTTAGCTCCATGGATGACAAGAGTTAAGGAAGAATTTAATATCTCCATAGTCTGTCTTAAAGTCTTCCTGTTGTGTTTTATACATTGTCCAGAATCCCTGACCTTTTTTCCACTTCCTACAAGTTGCAGAGTGAACACCAACAGCATGAGAAGACAGCATTTGCTTATCACAGTTTGATTTATTAAAGAATGGCATTTATGTCATCCCATGAACTGTTTACACCAAACTATCAGCTGCATGGAAACACCAAGACTATAAATGAAAAAACAGTGCACTTAATGTGTTTTTATAATGTATATATATGTAAATTTTATATATGTATTACATATAAAAATATACAAATATATAAATAATACATAATTTTTCTCATTTATTTTCTTTTACATAGTTAGAATTAAAACCAGGCATATTTTAGAAGTTTAGCAAGAAGATATTTACATTAAGGTACTCTTCTACTGAGAAAAAGGAGAGCTAGGCTAGTATTTTATTCTCATGTAACCCTATTCTATTTATCTATTTTTAATTTTATTTATTTCATATGTCTGTTCAAACAAACCAGTTTCTGGCATCAGGTGTTCAGGACTTAACATTTTGTGCTTCAGTCCTATATGCAGGAGAAAGGCTGTAGAATCCAAGCTTCAGACTCCTTTACTGTACTTGGCTACTGTATATTTCACTAGATATATGGCTGCACTAAGAAAGGTAGATATAGGGATTATGATTCAAACCAGGATATCTGTTACAGACTCCAAACCCATACTCAGTTTTAAGGGGACCTATAATAAAAACAGAGATGAATGTTTTAGCAGGTCATGTTGCAAAAGGATGAGAGGTAATGGTGTTATAGTTTCAAAATCTTTCATAGAACTTTTTTCTGTCCCTTACCAACACTGTGGTTTGGGTGTTGGAAACCAGAAGGAGATAGCTTTTTGAAGCCCAGCCTCCCACTATCTGTTCCTAGAGCCAGTTAACTGTCTAAAGCTTAAACAAGAGGATGGCTGATAGCTTTGCATTCCAACGTGATGGCTGCTGAGAGGACTGGGGGAGGTAGGGGGAGAGATATGTTTCCTGGTGCTTGCCCCACTTTTGTCCTCTATCTGCTTGGGTGCCAGCTGCCACTTGCTGGACTGGTGGAAGCATTGGTAGGCTTACCCGCGACTCTGCGTGCATTGTGCCATTCTTCTGAGAGTACAGTCACCACTGCCTGGATTCACTACAGCATCATGAAGGGGGCTGACACCATCTGCAGAGGAGTTGCTAATCCCTGCAATGCTTTCAGACAAAGGACAGTGAGAGGGTCTCTACATTGTCTACAGAAAAGGTTTCAGCCCATCCCTGTGGCGGCCATTCCCACATGAACTTTGGAAGCAGCACCTCTCCCTACCTGTCCTTGCCTCACCAGAGCCTGTGAGTCATCACAGCTGCTGCCCCCCAGCACATGGCATCGCCCCCTGCTGTCTGTGAATACAACTGCACCAAAAGGGCAGAGACAGGACTTGATTTGTTTGAAAGTTTTGGTTGCGGTGTTGCTGTTTGTTCTGTTCTGGTTTGGTTTTCTTTTTGGTTTGTTTGGGGTTTTTTGCCATGTGTATATATATTTGTAGTAAAGAAGTGTTATCCTTTTCTCTACATTTTCTGATTAAAGTCTCTTAATTTCAAAGGTTGTAATATTTAGCACATAATACTTGGGAGTCTAGCTTATTAATTTCTTTAATCATTGAGAAAATCAGGGCACTACTTTTTATCTAAATCAAGTCATAAATTCTTTTCTTTTTTTAATTCCAGAGAATTTGGGGGGGAAAATGGCAAATAATAATTCTGCTTGAATGAGACTGTCTTTTCCTAGAATAGAAATTATTAAGTTACAGGGAAGGTCCAAGACTACCCATGGTATATTAGGGCCTGTCCTATTTGATCTGTGGTTGTGTTCATCAACGTGGTATGAGAAAACACTGCATAATGTCACTGTGGAAAACTCAGCCTTGGAGAAAGAAACATTAGTGTAATAACATCAAACTGCTGAGAACTTAGCTTTTAACAAAGGGATAATAAAGAATAGAGCCGTCGTTAACCCACAGTCAGCTTCTTAAGATTCCAAGGGTTGGTATGGGTTGTTTTCTAACACAAATAACAGAATGCATTTGCTTTTCTTATTAATAAATTTGCTTTGCTACCTCAGTTGTGGTTTAGCATCTTCTATTTTGTGTGTGGGAATCCTCCTGAACCTGTACCATAAAATTTGCAATAAGGATGGGATTCCCAGAGCACAGATCTGATGTAGAGGTGCACAGGGCTTAGTCAGTGGAATACATAGCTGCACTAAGTGACACTGTTCCCCAGAGCATAAAAAAACCCCAACAAGGACAGGGCTTAGTCAGTGGGGCACGTAGCTGCACCAAGAGACGCTGTTCCCCAGAGCATAAACATACACAGGGGTTGGTCAGTGGGATATGCAGCTGTACTGAGAAACGCTGTTCATTAGGGCATACAAATTGACACAGACAGACATGGCTTGGTCAGTGGGGCCCATAGCTGTAACAAGAGACACTGTTCTGAGTTAATGGGTAGTCAGGATTCATTTCAGGTGCCCAGTTTAGAAAGAAATTGTTGTAGTGTTTTTTTTGTATCTGCTATGTAAATAGACCCATACTTTTTGTTACTGCAGGGTGTGGACCCTGTAGGCATAACCTGGGTCCCTTTGAAGTAAGTGTTGTGTTAACACAGTTAGGAAAAAGCACCTTAGTCATCGGTGTTTGCAGTTAACCCAAATAAAATAAAAAGTCCAGCCCAAGAAGTCAAATATTTAGGCATCACAGGGACCCAGGGAACTCAACAAATCCTGGAGAAAGCTTAGACAGTACTTGAACCTGGCCCACTCCAGAAGATATGAAAGGAGTACACTGCTTCTTAAGTGCTGTTAGGTACTGGCAATCATATGCACCTGGTTTAGCAGTGCTACTTAAGCCATTGTACAAAGTTACCCAAAAGAAGGTTCAGTTTGAATAGGACTCAGAACAGCAGAGTTAGTAAGTGAAGGTCACACACAGCCTGACCAAGGGACCCACAAAACGCACAACTATCAAACAGGTAGGCAGGAAAAGCCCTACAATCAGCTTACAGGCTCTCAGAAACAAACAGAATAGTTTACTGACACCACACCGAACAGATATCTGTGTATTACACAGAAAACTACATTCGCATTCCAGCCAGTGGAAATGCAATGGTTCAAAACAGATCCAGTGATTAAAACTCCAGAGAACCAACAGGTGTTTTGGAATTTTGCTTTTACTCCTGCTTTAGTAGCAAGTGTGTTTGTAGTATTAAATCCTGTACACCCACGACTTAGGCACTTGGAACACCAACAGTGGAACAATTGGGTCAGTTTATTACTTTGTTATGCCCTCTCTATTCATTCAAGGCCCTTCACAGTCCTACTTCTCAGGCACCAAAGTATGGTATCAACCTGTTCTGGAACACGGTCCTATTGCCACTGAGGTTATAGTGGCAGAAACGAATTAGGCAGTTACTATCACTATTGCAGGGGAATGGCATTGGTGGCAAGGGACTGCTCAACACTTACACTGGTGGAAGTGATAGGCAGGAGTGGGAGGAGGGAAGGGGGATAACTTGTCCTGTTTATGCTTTCACAGAGTACTCCAGATTCATATCCCTCTGGACCAAAACGTCTGGGTGACCCTGGCTAATGCAATCAGACAAGACATGTATGCCTTAGCACTGGTACACCCCAGAACCTGTTCATGCCATGCCTTGACTGGTGTTCCTCTCCCTATCCTCAAGTTACAACAGCTATGCAACAATACTGCTGTGTTTCTAGTCTGCTCATTTACGGAACTCTGGCATGCCTGTCCCAGCTCAGGAAATCTACTACATTACCCCCAAAAGAGCTGCATGCTCTGGTACCTTGAATGCACATAACTGTACTACCTTTAAATTTCATCATCATCAAGGCTAGAATTCATGAACGAAGATTTGAGAAGGGTTCTACCCAAGTAGGTGTGTACTTAGAGCCTGCGCAGTGGATATTTAGGTGAGGCACAGCGTGCACAGAACTGACCCCACCCTTTAACTCCTAAGGATCATCTGCCACAGCTGAGCGAGATTGGATGGTGACAGTGAAGTCCTCAGGACTAGAACCTGCAGCCCCTGGTATTCCCAGGAGATTTCTCATCTGAGTACTAACTCAACCTGACCCTGCTGAGCTTCCGAGATCTGATGGGACTGGGCATCAGGGTGGCATTTAACTGCCTTTTTACAGTTAAATTTACCAGCACAAGAAATGACAGTATATTTTGGTTGATTAATGCCATCATACTGTGGTATCAAAATGCTTCACACTGGTGCAATTCAACCACAACAAATCCTGTTATAAATGTTAGCACTGTGGTAGTTTTGACTTTGGCAAAATGTCAAGTATTCACCTAGTGGACTGCAGCCCCCCTTCCCCCCCCCCCCCCTCTTTCCTAGAGGGGGCAGAAAAGCAAAGAACTACAAAACTACAATTTACAATAAAGCAGATAATATTTACATGGAAAATAAGAAATAAAATAAAAATTATAATAAAGCAATATACACACCCATTCAAAAGTAAGGCTAACAGAAAATTATGTGCTTCCCCACAAAAGCAGCCATGAGTGGCCTCTGGATCTCACAGTCCGATGCAGGAACATCTGCTCTGAAGGACTGCCACCATAATAAGAGAGGGAGCAACTACTCCTCCCTTTCTTTTATATCTTATTTGGCATCATATGGTGATAAATATTCTTTTTGGTTAGTTAAAGTCAGCTGACAGCCCATGTCCAAAGTCAGCTGACAGCCTGTATCCCTTCCTGTATCTACCAATAGAGAAACATGAGAAACTAAAGCTTGGCCTTACTAAGCCTATCACAAGCACAGATATGCAACTCTCACAAGGTATCTTTTTCATCTGTGGGAACCAAGAGGTGACCTATGTACCTTGGGGAAATGAACTCTCTTATCTCTGAATAAAACTGTTCTCCAACAAAACCAAACTCATCACTGGCATACCCAAGACATACATGCTTTTCCTGATTGCAAAGATATAGTTGAGTTTTGGGGCATCAACAAAGTAATTGCTGCCTCTTCACTGGTTTCTGGGTAGCAAGGGCACAAGCCCTCACAAACTTAAATAAACTTGGCTACTGGTTAGCAAAACTCAGCAACCTTACGAGCACAGCTATTGATTGATGTAGACAGCATTAGACACTCGACTCTACAAAATTGAGCAGCAATTGACTTTTTTCTTTTAGCACATGGGCATGCATGTGAAGACTTTGAAGGATTACGTTGTATGAACTTAAGTGACTATTCCAATTCTGCTCATGTACAACTACAGACACTACAGACTCTTAGTCAACACTTTGTAGAGAACACCAGCTGAAATCTGTTTACCAGATGAACACGGGGCTGGGATTCGTTAAAGAAAGGAAACGTATTCCTTTGTGCCTTTGTGCCTTGTTTAGTATCATTCATGCAACTCTTAATAGATAGTATGTTACATCATACTGTTGTTTGTATGGTAGAATCTTGATGTGTTCCATCCATGGACCACATGGTAGCATGTGTTAGGGACCAGAGTCATGTTTAGCACCCTGTCCTATTTGGTCTGTGACTATGTTTGTCAATGTGGCATGAGAAAATCCTGCAAAGTTTCATTGTTGAAAATTCAGCCTTGGAAAAAGAAACATTAGTGTAATAACATCAAATGGCTGAGAATTTAACTTTTAACAAAGGAACAATAAAGAATAGAGCCATTGTTAACCCAGAGTCAGTACCTTAAGCTGCTGCAGCCTCAGCTGGTGTGCTGACCACGCACAAGGTGATGCAGCAGCTGGCAAAATTCCACTCCAGAGAGAGGAGATATAAGGTGTGGACCTGGAATGAGAGGGTGAAGAGGACCTGATGTACATTGTTTAGATCCAGGGGATGCCCTGAAGGTGCATTGTCTGCCTATCCCTTCCGCTGAGTACCATGCTCCATCTCCTTCTCCTGCTCAGCAGCTTGTTAAGACTTCACGGGTTAGTATGGATTGTTTTCTATCACAAGTAACAGAACACATTTGCTTTTCTTACAAATAAATTTGCTTTGCTATCTCAGTTGCATTTTAGTGTCTTTTATTTTGTGCATGGGAATCCTCCTGAACCCATAACACATGCTGAAGAGGAAATCACTGTGCTGAGCTTCTTCAGTCACTTCAGCTTATCTCCCACTGAAAGTTAGTATCCCTTCAAATTTTCCATCTGAGCTTTCTAATATTTCATTTCCAAACTGTTTCAGCTAATGATGTATTTGGACCCAAATAGTTTATGGAACATATACACAAACAGTTTTTCTAGCAATATGGGAGACTAGGAAAACCCTAGATGGAAGGGAAAGGAAGATGCCAGCCTGAGTACAGGCAGGGGGACAACTATGTTTTTAACTAGTAGAGCTGCTCATAGAACCTTCATATTTGTCTTCCTCCATCTTTCAGTCTCATCCCACTCTATATACAATCTCTCAGAAAAGTAAAATTCCTTTTTTCTTTTTTTAATTTGTAGAAACTATTTCTATAGATAACAAAGATAGTAAAACAAAAAAGTAAATGAAAAACATTAAAGTAAATGACTACATTGTTTCAGGGTTCTGAAATAATACAATAAATATTATGTATATATAATATAATAAGTAACTTCCACTAGTACCTGTCAAGCTAGTTTCTAATCTGTAAAATATATAGAGATAGGATTCTTTAGATCATTGAAAATGATCTAATAGTATAATAACTCTTTGAACTGGAGCAGATTCATCTTCATGTCTGTGTGATGTATGCAACACAAGCTTCTGCACTTGAGTCCATTTCCATCTCCATAATCAGCCATTGTGATATGGTGGAACTGCTGACTAGAGTAGATAGAAATCAACCAGATGTAAAGAAATAGATAAACACCTGAAATTTGCATAGAGGTTTGTAAACTTCACAAAGAACAACAGATTATACAAAATATTGTATATGGTTGAAGGAATTAAAATAAAAAGTTATTCCTTCAAAGACAAGAAAGGGAATGTGTAGTGTTAGCTGTAAGAAGGCCAAAAACTGTGAATGGAAATAAGCTACAAACAAGATCCACTGAAAAAAAAAATAAACAAAACCAAACTCCAACAGCAAAGACAGACATTGAAACCAATGAGAAAGATCTGATGCACATACTTGATCTAAACTAAGAACTAAACTCAAAGCGTGCAACAGCAATGCCTTGTCAACACTAAAACAGAATATGGAACAGAATGCAGAGATAATTAGAGGTTTTCAATGCCTATTGCCTAAAGATGATTTTTAGTTGGCAATACCAAACAGACTGTGGTGATAGCCAACCAGGCCTAAGTATAGACCACCATCTGGAATGCTAAGGCTGGTGGAAAACTTGAGAGGCGATGACTAAGCTCAGATCTTACATAGCAACTTTTATAGATGAAAAGCAAGAATGCTATGGACCTTGTCGATTATAAGCTCAAATCACAACAGCAATCTTTAAACCAATTTCTGCAAAGACTCTCAGGTGAGGAATGAGATGAAGGGTTTGGCTCAGGGTGGATAGAGTGAAAGAAAGAATCCAAGAGCAACATAACTGTTCCCCACACCTTCTAGAAACCTATCATTGAGTTTAGCAGATCCTAAATCTGGGTGTAGCTAAAGCAAGGACAGTGTGTAGTTTGAGATCTCTTGCATGCTGCATTCACTTTCCCTGGCTTTTCAGAACATAATCATGAAACTTTATGCTGCTCTTCAATATCTTTTCTGTGTGAATTACATTTTTTAAATGGTAAAATAGAATTCTAGTAAGACTGAAAATGCAATATTACTGAATTGGAAGAGGGTTTGGCAGCTTCAGTGGTGAAAATAAAATTCTAGCATTTCTGACTTTTTTTTTAATTGGCTGACAAACAAATTCATATTGGTTTTAAACAGAAAATTATATGTATGCTTTTAAGCTAGAAAATGTTCCAGTTAAGTGTCCAGAACCAGACATTTAACTCTGCCAAAATCTTATGTGTCCAAGTATAATGCATACTGTAAATAAACAAACAAATCTCATCAAAATGTGAGAAAAAATAAAATTTCATAAATGCAAGAAACAAAACTAAGATTGGTTAACTCATCTAATGGCAGACAAATCATTAGAAAGAAAGCATGACAGGCTTTCCTATAGCTGTATTATTTGCAGATCTCTTTACAAAAAGCTCCACTGTGTTTATCTTGCCTACAAAAGAGCTCTGAACCCATAAAACACTATAGCTGTGCCAATACTTCCAGCTTCGCAGTACTACGTGGTTCCAGATGACTCTGCTGCTCCTGGATGACCAGCTCATCTATGCCTAAATAACCCAAATTAGCTGCAAAAAACAAGCTCAGTAGTAGGTCTTTCTGTCATTTGTCTGAAACAGGTTAGAGCACACTCACCCAAAGAACTGTGCCAAGAAATTTTAAGGAAAAGTCACAACTGCTAGGGAGCTAGTGAGGAGAGTTGATACCTTGAAGCAATTCACCTGGCAGAGACGCATTACAAAGACGGTGTACTTCTACAGAATGAAAATACTTGTTTTGGAAAGCTGACAATGCAAGCACATGATGTAGAAAAAGGGACATTCAAAAGGTTTGGTAATTTTCCTTAGTTTTTCAGATGAGAAGTTAAGTAGCAGTGCAATTATTCTCTGTGTTCCATGAAATACATGTCTTGCAATCACTGGGACATAAATCTGTGCCCAAACCTTTTGCCAAAATGTGACCTGAAAAATCTGGTTGAGGTCACTCCTGGCATCAGTAAGAGCAAAGGCTGTGTCCTTAATCTCTGGCAAGTGTCTTACTAGAAAAACAGACTTCCTCTCACTAAAGAAGCAGCTGAGCATCATGCAAAGTGTCTGTTAATTTGAGTATTTGTACTCAAGCTCCTGTTATCTACTAACACAGGCAGTGCTGAACTTTATCCTTCTTTAGAAATGCTGGCATGCATTAGACATACTTTAAACTGATGTGCACTTGCAAGAAGACTATAGAACTGTTTACTTTGGCAAAAGCATTGCAGTAGTTAGTGCAGGACACCTCCCTCCCTTCCTCAGCATTCATTTCTGAAATGGGAAGTTTATTTACCTTTATTATGGAAATACTAACGTTTTCACAAAAAAAAAGGGTACAATGTCCACAAGGGGAGCTATTTTACAAAAACTACTCAAGTAGTATTTTGAGGGTATTTAAGGGCCAAGGAATACACCTGTCTGAATCTACACTAAAAATTTCATTTATCTATCTACAAAATTTTAAAGTGCTTTCTCGAGATCCAATCCACACTCTTTTTGTTCAGAAATATTTCATTTTCTGTGGAAACTCAACAGAGGTATATGGGAAATTCTTGGTCTGGCAGACAAAGTAGCATCTGCTTCATGCCCATGGTTTTGGATTTTGGTTTGTTGGTTTGGGTTTGTTTTTTTTTCTTTTACCCCATGTTTTAACAGTCATGAACACTTCTGAAACTGAAAAAGAACAGAGCTGAAATTCAAATAAATTAAGATTTTTGATCTCTGAAAACCGCACTCAGAATTATTCATCAAATGAGAAGAAATTTGATTTTATTCTCAGAATGTCACTCTCTATACAAGTACTAGACCAGGTTGTCAGCACTTTTGCTCATCTATTTGCTTTTGAGTTTTGCAATACCAAAACCACCGGTAATGACAAGTATTCAGAACCACAAAGTTTAATCACCAGAAACAACCATATCACACTAAAGCACTCTAACAACTGTTGCAAACCAAGAAGTCTTTGTAGTAAGAAAGTTAGCAGTAGTAAGCTGATGATATATTGAGAACAGAGGACCACTGGGAAATCAATCAAATCCTGAATATATCTTCTCTTTATACTCACACTGCAGAATATCATAAATTAATATATTTCCAAATATAAAGAACAAAATAAAATCTCTCAGTTTCAGGAGATTTTTTATATCTCATGTTCTCCCACTCTGAGAAAGAAATTACATATATATTTACATGGAGCATGCAAGTACTAAAATACACTAAAAAGGAACAATATAATTGCCAGGAAAATAGCACGTTATGTAAAAGGATGAGTTCTGTAGAGTATATAAACCCATCCTTCACATGTAAGTACAGATATTCTCTGGACAGAAGAGGATCAAAATACATGCTTGCTTGAAGTTGAGCCTCAGATAACTGTTACTTCAAACAAAACAAAACGAAACAAAAACCAAACAAAAAAAGGACAAACCCTCTTCTATTAAAACCAATATTTATCCAAGACAACATAAAAATTCTGATGCTTATAAATTGCCTTTAAAGTCAGACTTTTAAGAACTGTATTCACTTCAGGCTCACCTGAATTTCAGGTGCTACCGTATTTCAGGACTTAAGATAACTAAGAAACATTTCTTCCCTGAAACGTTTCCCTTGTGCTTTCATTTTGCAACAGGTGGTGCAGAAAGACTGAACCAGAGAACCAGGCAAAAGTCCTAGGGAATTTAAAATTGTTCAAATATTTGCACAATACAAATACACGAATACATGTATGGGCATGACCATTCACACACACACACTTTCAGTCAACAATACTACAGTTAAGTGGTCCCATACAAATCACATCAATGAAAACAATGATGAAATAAAAAACAATAATATTTGCTGAATAAAACAGATATAGACTAGATACCAGCCAGTCTAGAATACGCCCTGTAATTGCCCATAAGCCACTGGAGGGTTCAGGTTGTAGTTAAATTGGAAACACCAGTCCAAGCGAGAGAGACAAACAGAAATTCCTCAGAGATCTACCCCCTTCTTCACAAGGCTCCAGCCTACCTGCTGTAGGAAAGACTAACCTAAGTTTCAAACTTTGAATCGGCCTTCTTCTGATCTAGTATTTATGAAATTCATCTACCATCGCCATTCCTACCTCAAATTACCATAACCAGTTTGAATATCCAGTGTTCTTAAGCATTAAAAAAATTCATCAAGAAATCTTGAATGTAATCTGAAGTTATTTTATTGCTAAATCACAGAATCATAGGATGGTTTTGGTTTGAAGATCATCTAGTTCCATGGGCAAGGACACTTCCCACTACACCACCTTGTCCAGACCTCCATCCATCTTCATCTTGAACACCTCCAGGTATGGGGCATCCATAACGTCTCTTGGCAACTTGTGAATGTGTTACACCACCCTCACAGTAGAGACTTTTTCCTAGTATCTAATCTAAACTTACTCTCTTTCAGTTTGAAGCCATTCCTCCTGGTCCTGTCACTCTTGTAACAAAACAGTCCCTCTCCATCTTTCTTGTAGATGGTCTTCAGGTACTGGAAGGCCACAATTAGATCTCCCCAAAGCCTTCTCTTTCCAAGGCTGAACAAATCTGATTCTTTTAGCCTTTTCTCATAGGAGAGGTGTTCCATTCCTTTAAACATCCTAGTGGCCTTCCTCTAGACTTACTCAAACAGGTGGATCTCCTTCCTGTGCTGGGGACCCCAGAGCTGGATACAGCACTCCAGGTAGAGTCTCACCAGAGCAGATTAGAGGGGCAGAATCAATCTCTTGATGACACTGGCTACACTGGTTTTGATCCAGCCCTCCCTACCCAATTTCTTACTCCTGGGGATTGCTAGCTATTGCACTCTATGGAAGACTTCCTTAAAGATATCAGTATTGGTCCATTTCCGTGGCCCTAAGGGCAGTCTCCCAGGAGATACCACTATTTCCCTGAAGAGCTGGAATTTTGCTTTCCTAAAGTTCAGGGACCTACTCTTTACCTGACCCATATCCCTGAGGACTGCAAACTCCACCAATGCATGATCACTGCAGCCCAGGCTGTCTCCAGTGTCAATGTCCCCAGTTAGCTCACTTGCACTGATGACCAACAGATCCAGTAACACATCCTCCCTGGTAGGGCTGTCTATATTATCTGGGTCATGAATCATAGAACTGTCAGGTTTGGAGGAGACCTTTAAGATCATTGAGTCCAACTGTCTACCCAGCACTGCCACTGCAACCACTAAACCACTATAACATACCACCCAGTCCCAGGTCCAGACACCTCTTGGACACCTCAGAGATTAAACTGGTTTGTCTCATCCTGGGCCAGGCAGCCTCCCCACACAGAGGGAACCCCCCGAGATCAAAAGCTCCCAGACCCCCTCCCCTCTCTGCAGTGCCACAGTAGGAGACAAAGGAAACATGTCTGGGCATGCCCTGCCAGTCCAAGCTGGGCAGCCCTGTGTGAGGACTTTCCTATGTCTCATGGCAGGAGCAACATGGCCGAGGCTGTAGCCAGCCCCACCCCTGTCCCAATTCCATTGGTTACCACCCCTGTCTATCCCAAATCCCTAGTTTTCTATTGGTTATTACCCACCATTTCCCCTACTGGCTAACCGAAGCATCTCAGACGCTCCCCCTCCTGGCGTTTTCACCCAATCCATCCCAGATCTGGCACATTCCCCCTGAGAACATATAAAAGCTGTGTGTATTTCCCAATAAACCTATTTCTTTGCCTGGACCTCTGGACTGCTAACAGTGTCTCTTTCCTCTGCATCCCTTCGTCTCTAGAGGCAGGCAGAGACCTCTCCCCCCTTCCTTCCAACGTGGCAAAAGCCCCCACCTTACTACAACCTCCTTTCATGTAGTCGTAGAGAGCAATGAGGTCCCCCATGAGTCTGCTCTTCTAAGGACTAGACAAACCCAGCTCCCTCAGCCATTCCTCACAGGACATTCTCTCGTCCTTTCACGAGCCATGTTGCCCTTCTCCGGACACACTTCAGAACCTCAATGTCCTTTTTTGAAATGAGGGGCCTAGAATTTAACACAGTACTCAAGGTATGTCCTTACCATTGCTGAGTAGAGGGGGATGACCACTTCCTTAATCATGCTGTACACACTGTTCTTGATATAGGTGAAGATGCCATTGGCCTTCTTGTCCACCTGGGCACGCTGCTGGCTCATACAAATCCAGCTGGCAACCAGCACCAGCAAGTCCCTTACTGCTAAACATCTCTCAAGCCACTCCTCACTCAACCTGCAGAACTGCATGGTGTTGTTGGAACCCAAGTGCAGGACCCAGCACATCACCTTATTGAATCTCATGCAGTTGTCCACAGCCATTGATCAAGTCTTTTGAGGTTTCTCTATAGAGGCTTCCTACCCTCAAGCAGATCAACACTCCCACCCAACTTAGTGTTGTTGTCAATTCTCCATGCAGTTTCCTGGATTGTCCACATTTTGCAGTGCTACTTTCTCAGGAGATGCTGGGGTGGCTGAAGTCCCCCAGCAGATGAACAAGACCCTGTGAGCATGATGCCGCCTGTAGCTGGACCAAGAAGCCTTCATCAGTAGGCTCACCTTGATCAGGGGTCTGGAATTAGACACTAAACACAAGATTTCCTTTGTTGCCTCACTCTCTGATTCTTACGCATGTGCTTCCAGCCTGCTCTGTCTGTTCTTCAGAGACAACAATTCACAATCAATTCAACTCCTGATGTAGAGGGCAATCCTTTCACCTCTCCTTCCTCCCCTGTCTCTTCTGAACAGACTGCAGTCATTGATAGTTGCACTTCACTCAGGGGATTTGTCCCACCAAGTTTCAGTAATGGCAACAAGGTCATCATGCTAGCAGCATGATGGCTTCCAGCTTTTCCTGCTTGTTGCCCATATTGCATGCATTGGTAAAGGCATCTCAGCTGGTCTGTCAGCCATGTCATGGTTTAAGCCTAGTTGGAAATTAAGCACCATGCAGCAGCTCACTCAATTTTTCTCTCTCTCCCCCACTACCCCTCAACTTGCAGGTTGAGATAAGAATAGTTTAATAATTGAAAATAAAGTCAAATACAGTAGTAATTGCAAATGGTAATAATAATGATAATAAAAAGGGAAAAATAAGTGACACACAATACAATTCTCAATAGCCACAGACACCCTTTCCAGAAAAATTCCCTCAGTTTATATACTTGGCATGATATTCTGGGTTGTGGAATATCCTTTTGATCAGTTCAGGTCACCTGTCCCAGTTATGCTCTCTCCCAGTTTCTTTTGTGTACTCCCTCTCTGGCAGAGCATGAGACAAGAAAAAAAGGCCTTGACTTAGAATAAACACAATGTAGTAAACCCACAAAATATCACTGCGTTATCAACACAATTTTCATCCTGAATCCAAAACACAGCAATAAAACAGCTACTGAGAATAAATTAACTCTACGCTAGTGGAAACCAGGACACCTTCCAAGGGGGACAGCCCTTAATTCCTTTGATATATTTCCCTAGTGTTTCCCTGCTGTCTTCTCTTATCTCAGGAGACCCTTGCTCATCTCCATAAGACTGCAAAGTGTGCTACAGTTCAGTGTCACTTCCAGGCCCCCACTAGCACCCTGTCCTTCTAACCTTTACCGTTCATCCCACAGTTTGGCAGGGACAAGTGTGATATTATCCCCCTTCCCATTACATCTAGTTTAAAACTCTGCCAATGACTCTCAGTAGTTCCTGAGCAAAGATTACACCTGGCTAAGAAAGATGAGTCCCATTTGATGTCAGCATATTCAGTGCTACGTAGGCCATTCCACTGTCAAAACCCAAAAAATTCTGTCAGTGACACCAGACATGGAGACTGGAAGTTTCCAAAGATTCAAAAAGGGAGAAATGGGCTGAAACGAGTGAAAAAGACAATAATTTCACAAGCATAGTATATGACTTCCATGGTATTACACAAGATCCCACAAGATAACAAAACTACACCATTCCATATGTGAGATGGATGAACTAGAACTAGGTGATAGACATGACTTACATCAGCAAGCTCATATCTTAAAAAACCTTTGGTAACTTTTAGGAATAGCCAAAAGTCAAAAATTCAGCCATTAGAAAGACTGAAAAACGTGCAATATCCTGATGTGTTAAAACTGCTATCTTAAAAAAAATTCTAAATCTTTTAGGCAATCACAGTAGAATGGGATAAGATGCCTGGCATAATGTGCCCCCAAAGCACACTTCTTCTATGGTGAATGAAGTCCATGCTATCTAAACTATTCCATTGAGATAGCAGTCAGAAGGAATATCACTGCCATGAAGAACAGCACACAGCTGTACTTATCTACCTACAGCCCACATCTGTAATGCATCCTGCTTGACAGCTCCCTAATGCGGGAGAATACCCAGGATTAAGCACTGGGCCTATGAGAATGTGGACTTTCTGATTTTGACTGCCCCTAATGTTGTGGGGTTAACCGCAGTTGTTTAATATAAGCTGCATCACAAATATATCTTCCCTATTGTATTTTCCCTTAGTCATTCCTATCCCAGGTTCTTCTTCCCATAATCCCGTAGGGTTCCTTTCCTGCCACTCTTCCCCATTTCGTTCTCGTTTGCTGCATTGCAGTAGTTTTCCTTATATGGTTAAAGTTCCACCCCCCTTCCCCATTGGTCCATCTTTCAATCCATTGTTTGTATACCCCTGGATCAATGGGAGGCTTAGTTCTGCCCAGTTTTCTAGAACTTTCCACCCATACCCTATATAAACCCAAACCCCTTAATAAATTTGCTTCTTCTGTTGCCACCTAGCCTCAAGTGTGGTCCTTCCTTGGGTGGCTGCGACAGGCTGGGTGTGGGGGGAGCCAACCCAGGCTTCAAGAGGCGGCCTAAAGGAGCTGATATTACTCAAAACCTGTGGCCACGGTGCCTCTCAGAGCTGAAGATCCGTGCTCCTATTTTTGGAGCTTCACCATCTACCGACACCACAGAACATTTAAAAACACTTGCTAACTCTTAATGAAAACATAGCTTCTGATGACACAACTGGCCAGGTGTCATTCAGCTTTCCAAAGAAAGAAAAGTCAATGTCTCTTAAAGTCATGCAAATGTTGAATAATCCTCTTCTAGACTGCAAGAAAAGTTAAACAATGTAAAACAGCAATACAGCTCTGGGAAAAGCAAACAAACAAAAAACTCAAACTAACCATGAAAACAAATCCGAACCATAATAAATAAAGAAACCTATTACCCTGAGTAAGTCAACAACTAAGGCATACTGGAAGTCTGTCCAGCCTAGGCTGTTTCAGATCTTTAAGGCCCAAAAAGTTTGAAATGCTTAAATGAAGTCATCCACCCTTTCACTTTTAGTGTGGTATGGAAAAAAAGTAAGGAAGAGAATCCCACAGCAGAATTAAGCACAGCATTCTAGCTGCCAAATTTTCCATTGTAAGGTGGTATGAAACTGAGTTGGCCATGCGTCTTTGAAAGCACCCCCTATAATTTCTTTCTTATATATAAACCTTAGAGCGAATAATACTTTTTGTATCCTATAAATGATTACTACTTATTATAAAACTACTAAATATCTAAGCTTAGATAAAGGATTGTTTTCTTCATTTCACTTCCTGAGTATATTGTAGATATTTTTACACAATGGGAACTGCATAAAACAGTGTGTGGCACACCAGTGTGAAGAATCTCATCATTTCATACTAGCAAAAATAAAGTTTTTACACTTTGAAATGTAGTCAGTGTAATCCATGAAAGTAAAATAAAACAGAACACTAAAAGGATTCAATGACTGTATTTAATTGGTTTTCCACAAACCAGGATATATTACCAGAAGCAATTGTTAGTCTTTCTTGTGGTAACAGACTTTCTTTCAAGAATCCTTTTCCTGACCTGCCAAAATTTTTGCCCCTTGGCAGGCAGCCAGCACTGATTTTAAGCCTATAGCAGCAGCTATTCTCTAACATGTTCACTTTCACTGAGAGGAGCTTTCTCAGTGTTCCACTGGTGGTTTATGCAGCAGTCAGCACGTTGTTGGAAACAAGCTGTAGCTCTAAATTAGGGATGAAATGCAGTAATACATTGCTCTAAATTTTGCACACCTGTCACCAGCAGCATTTTAAGCTTGAAAGTGCTGCAAGATGATCCTCCTCCTTCTCCAATACCTTCCTGCAATTGAACATCTCCTTGAAACTGGCAGCAAATGGTGTGAGGGTCAGGTACTTCCTCACCCAGTCCATCTTCTTGGTGGAATGCCTCTTTCTGCTCTCACATTGCATTTTCCCTAACAGTTGTCTCTCTCAGGCAGAAATACTGTGATCTTCACGCTCACATTAAGAAATAGACTTTCTTTTTTTTTTTTAATGCAGAAAAAAGTGTGAGGGAGTAGTAGTTAAGCTGGGGAAAAGAGATTCTTTTGCTGACAGTTAAGAGTAATTTCAGATCAAAAACATATTTTGCACCTTTATATTAATCTTCCAATGGGCACATTACTGCTGCAAAACATGACCCAGTTCTTGGTAGCATCTGGTGAGAGTGTTATGTATTCATAACTCTTGAGGTTTTGAGAAGATAGGTAACCAGGATTTCAATATGCTTTGTAAAACACATTCTCTTATTTGGTGTCCTAGTTTAAAGGAAATCAAAGTGTTTACCAAGACTAGAGGACAGGACTCCTCCTCAATAACCACTTCACCCCTTATTAAATTCAGAAGAACTTAAATTAGAAAATTTATATAAGAAAGATAACTGTTCTTAACTACTTTATATAGATATAGGTATATAACTATAAACAGACCAGAGCAAACTACTTCCCCAGCACCAAAACAACCCAAAACAGTAGATTCCCCTTGGTACAATTATATTTGCAGACAGCAGGTGGCAGTGCCTCACTTTGGCTGGCCACAAGGTGCATTCTCATTCTTTTCCTAGCAAGGCAGAGACAAGGGGGCTGTATAACTCACATGGGGGCAAGATGGAACATTTTCTGTGGGGAAGAGCACTCTCTCCTTGTCCTTTGTTCAAAGAAGGAAACACTGGAAGTTGGGGGGTACTGGTAGTTACCAGAAATCTTCTTGCAGCCAAAATCAGTATCCAGGAAAGAAAGTCTGCAGCTTATCCCGAAGCAAACATGACTTCTCTCCCTCTCTCTCTCCCTCCTTCTCTCCCTTCCTCTCTCCCCTTCTCTCTCTGTCGATGTCTCTCTCTGTCTGAAGGTCAGGGTGCTCAGAGATGGAGGCGGCGGGGGGGTGGGGTGGAGGGGGAGAGGGAAGGGCAAATACCAGAGCCAGAAGGAACTCTCCACAGCTCAGGAAACGGTGACTTCTAGTCACAGCAGCTGCCCAAAACGAAGTGAAACCATACAGGAACAGCCTCTCCTCCTCCCAGATGCTGGGAGTCTGTTTCTCACCCCACCCCAGCATTAAGTTGGAATCTAGAGTTACCAACCATGCCTTTTCTTTTTGGTTCTGGCACTTCAACTCCCCAAACCTTTGTGTTGGTAGGAGACAAAAATTCCCCGAAGGACCCCTCCCTCACATACCTTTTTTTGTTTGAACCTTTAACATTTGGAAAGATTGCTCAGTATTTTATTATAACCACTCAAGTGCACCTAATCACACATCACTAGCAATCACTAGGTCTTTGTTCTGCCAATACAAGAGAAGGACAAGAAATTGTATTAAATACCCTTCTGTTAATAAGTGTAGTTGCAGTCAAATTCAATTAAACTCTAGCCACTTGTACCACAAGTGTGGTCTTGGACAGCTTAGCTCTTATCTTCTGCTGTTTCTGTGAGTTACTTGATTCGATCTAAAAGCATTTCAGGTGAAGTTTCCTAGTGGCTGCATACAAAGAAACACCATATCATAATCAAGAAGTAAATGTTGGAATGATGAGAAAAACATCAAACTACTCTTTTTAAGACATCTGGCAAGAATTTTCAGGGAACAAAGCGAGTTAAGTGGCATTTATCAGTTCTCCTTCTGTTGAAGAAAAGAACTTGTCTGCAAAATCAGAAGAGTTATTCATGTTTCCCTTTTTCTTCCCCTGCCTCTATGATCACAAAAACCCAAAACACTAAAATGGCCTAACAAAAATGACTTTTTACAACACTGCAGGAGGAACAAACCAAGTGAGGCTTTCATTCACTTATGTTTGCCTGCAATATTTATTTTAAAAAACAAATGTTCAGCCAAGAAAGGCAGTTTCAAAATTACATTCACCTCAAAATTTGGTTTAGACATTAGAAAGAGGAGCATATAAACAGAACAATCCTATTCCAGTTCTGTTTGGCTTGAAGAAAGAGCTCCTTCTATAACTTCAAGTGTCCTTTTGTAGTCTGCATTTCAGCTATTTCATGTCAAGTAGTTATTCAGACTGAACTATCTTGAATATTGTTTGTTGTCTTACTATTTGTTCAATTATAATAACTATTTTTAAAAAAATCACAAATCCATCCTTGCTGTTGATTGCAATTAAAATATTCATGTATTTCTGGAGAGTGCAGACCTAACTTTGCATACAGGTATTATCTCTGAGTTTGCACCTTTGGATATCCAGATACATATTTAAATAACATATAGATTATATTTTCAAGCACTCCTTTCACTAACATAAGAGAAAAAGCATTTTTAATTATCATCTTTCCCATCTGTAGTTCACATTTGTCTTGTTTCTAAAGAAACCAATGCTCAGAGGCAGTTTTTGCCATTTTTTGTTCTATGAAGATGCAAAGTTGTTGGGCTGTGTGCTTATTTGGTTTGGATTGGGGTTTTTGATGATTCACATTAGAATTCAAAGATGATACTTTTCAAAAGCATTTTCATACCCCAGGTATTAGTTGCAAATCGATATAAGCAAAGTTGTTACAAAGTGCAATTAAAAAGCCTAACTGTATACCCTAATCTTAGCTCTGTACATGAGACTTTCTCCCTAAGCAAATGCACACAGAAGTGAAGGGTAATTTCCCTCAGTGAGACTGGATGAAAATCAAAAACTCACTCTTTAAGAAAAAATACATCTTCTTTTATCACTCTGAATGGTTGCATTACAGCTTGCTGCTTTTGTGCTTCAGTTGAGCAAGTTACAGATATTAAACAGAATGGCACATCACAATAGGACATGAAATGAATTGTAGCATAATGAGTGAACACATTTACAGTTTTATTATACAGTCACTTTTTATATATTACGTAAAAGAACCCAACTTGAGAGATCTAGCTCATTTTTCATTTCAAAAGGGTTTTGTGGAGGACAGTTACAGTGTCAATCACTGCAGTATCAAATAGCACATTTTTTGAAAGCTATCAGGTAGAGGGAGGCCAAGCACATATAAGTACAACACCAGTCACTTGGGCAGCATTGATCTTAACACATAGAAATGAAAAGCAACAACAACAAATTTCAACCCTGTTTTGACATCCAGCAGCGTAACTGCTTTGCTTGGGATAAATAACAATGCAGTGTCAGTACTCTTGACAGGCTACACAGGGGTCTAACCAATGTCTTGGGCAGACCTTCATAGTTATGCCCACCATTCTATTTTACAGATAGCTGCCTGCACTGCTGAGGGATTTTATTCAGTAAAAGTGAAGACATACTGGGGAAAATTAAGCAAAGTGGAATGAAACATTCCTTTTGAGGAGGAAATATGTTTCCCAGCATTAGCTTGCAGAAATAAGGTCCCACGCACCAAAGAAGGAGGCAGGTTAAAATTGATTCCATATTTAAAAATATATGAAGTTTTCCAGATTTTTTAATTTCTTCTTTGAACGAAAGAGCATCAGATCTTCTGCTGTTGGACACATGTTCAAGCCAATGCCTAGGCCACCCATAAACAATCTTGCACTAGCTCAGACCTATGTCCACCAAAATTTACAGATGTTTATACCTTAAATTCTTGAATTGTAATGTCTTATGACCTAGTAGTGTTTCAGTCACTAAAAATAATTAAAATTCAGCCATAAATAAGCCATCAGAAAAATGTAACAAACAATGGAAACTATACTCCAAATTAAAATTAAAGTTTCCTTCTTGTTTATAATAAATTACTTGGCTTATTCATATAATTTCCTTGCAGCTTATCTGCATGCAACCAAAAGGACCATTGGGCAGGTGCATCACTTTTACACAGCTGAGAGTGGTTTAACAACTGCAAGAAATACAGTTCTCTTTAGAGGAATAACTTCATAATATTTTATCTTCTGAAACCCAAATACATTATAAAGAAATTATAAATATTTCTTTTATCTTACCAAGACAAAGAGGTTTACTGCAAACATTAATGTACCTACTCACCACACATCATTTATAACAGAGAAAGAGTTTGAAATGCTTTTCTGTAAATAATCACAGATTTTCCTATGATTACTAAAAGGCTGTTTAAAAGTCTTCAGTGGCAGAGATCTTTGAAAAAACACTGTTTCTAGCAAATGTCTATGTTTTTTTTTCAGTTCTTGTACAATGTTTACCCTGATGACATAATTTTTGTCTCAAATCCTTACATAAACAATGTCTGTAATAAAAGCAAATATATTTTTACCAGTTTTATATAAAGCAGACCTTGAAATAGAACTGCAAAGATACTGCTGTAAAGTAATGGAAGCATCTTCTACTTGAGCTTCTCCAGTACCTTCAGCCATTTCTATTCATGGAAAATGCCACATTTATTATAAGTGAGAGAACAGAAAATATATGGGGTTCCAAATACCATACAACAACCAGATTTTCACAACTACCACCACCTCTTATTATTACTCCTGAGCAAGGATGAACTACAAAGAGAGAACCAGTAACACACCTGCTCTATGCCATTTGCTTACATAACAATGTCTACAGAAGGCTTTCAACTGAAAAGCAGTCTTTTGTCAAAGTTCACCCATCCAAAATCTGGGTTCAGAAAAGAAGAAATGAGACTCCAGTCGTGATAATCTATTCATTAGAAATATGTTTAGAGAGTCAGAGTAAGCTTAATATTTAAAAATTCTGGTCAGACTGGGAAATTACTACAAAGCCCCTTGTTACATAGGTCCTCCTAAGAGACTCATACCTCCAAGAGTAACATCACAGTGTGCAGTAAACTCCAACTGGCAGACATTATGATATCCCTCAGAGAGGGATCTCATTTTATACATGATTCTGCATAATGAGACACAATGTGCAAGCATTCTGGATTCTGAAATATCTATAGGTGTGTCAGGTTTTCACATGAGCCTGTCTTTTGATCTCAAATTTCCTGAAGCAGATATATTTCTGTCCTTTATGTAACCTTTTACAGAATGTTACATAGTTTATAAATGAATCCCTAAGTAAACCATAATAGTTACACTCCCACTTCTAATCCACAGATAACAAAATGTCTCACAGAGAAGCACATTTATCAACTATATTTTAATAAGGGATAAAAGCTAAGTTGGAGCACTTCACACTATAATTCCTGTAGATTTCAATGGAGTGCATTATCAGAATATTTGATTAGGAGTCATTGTGAAGTAACAGATCTGCTACACATTAGAGAAAAAAAAAGGAAACATCATTTACATGAGCCTAATATCCCATACTCCAAATGAAGTCACAGTTGCAGGCATATTTAATGTAATAGAGAGCAACATCAAACAGGCTTTTAAAATCTTTCAGCGTAGCCAGAATAGGATTGTAGGAGTTGATACTACACCCCCTAACTGACAAAACAACAAAGAGTCACAACTTGCCATAATCAATTGTTGTGAAAGTTTATTAAAACAACTAACTTTAAAACAGACTAAAAAATAGCAGTTTGTCCAGAGAGACCCTCAGCCCCACAGTTTACATCTCTAGAACCGGCAACAGGGACACAACTTTATTTGTGTTCCGGTAAAGCACAAAGATCTCAGACAGGCTCAGGTACTGTACACACAGAAGAGAAAGCAATCCTGTATTCAAAGAGGCTGCAACCAAGGAAACAAGACAGGAAAGAGACACAGACACACAGATATGTATCAGATGGCTAGGGTCAATAGCCTCTGATGTTGGAAATAGCCAGCACACAAGCACAGCAGAGCAAGGGAGTGATCATGAGCCACCCACCTCACCTATAGTCACTCCCAGGGTGTTCTCAGTCAGGAAAGGAGCTTGTAATTTCCACAGAAACAGAGTTCTCAGTCAAGAGAAAGCTCCCAGATAAAAAAATTGTCTAAAATACAGATTTCAATTTAAAGTTAATTATTATCACTTATCTTGGGTTTTTCATGAAGGAAAAACATTTTGTGATGAACTTTTGGGTTGTTTGGGGGTTTATTGCTGTGGGTTCTTTTTCTTTTCTTTTCAAGCTTTTTACTGTAGTTTAGAATCAGAGAATCTCATGGGTCAGAAGGGACACAGGAAATTCTTCAAGTTCAACTTCTGAACCTCACAGAGCATTTTAAAAGTTAAACCATGTATCTAAGAGTGTTATCCAAACCTGGCTTTAATACCCACAGGCTTGGGGCCATGATCACTTCCCTACGGATTTGCTCCAATTTCTGACCACTCTCTTAGTGAAAAACCTTTTCCTAATATCCATTCTGAACTTCCCTAGATGAGCTTTAAGCCATTCTCTTCTTGCATCTTATCATCAAAGAACAGGCCCTTCCAACTCCACTCCCCATCATCAGGAAGTTGTAGACAGCACTGAGGTCACCCTTGAGTATTGTCTTCTAGCATCCTCAGCCATTCCTCCTAAGTCATGCACTCCAGTCCTTTCTCCCTCTTTGGTGCTCTGCTTTGGACACAAATCCTCATATTTATTAAGGAAAGGTTGCAAAATGAAGCAAAAGACCAATAACAGAAAATCAAAGATTCATCCTGTTAGGTCAGTAAATAGGACTACACAGCATACACACTGTGACTTAGGAGGTCAAACACTTCATCTGGAACACACTTGTTTTTTTCCCTAAGGAGTATCTTGCCACAAACCAACTCTGGGCTAGGGCTCCACACAAAGATGTGAGGTAAATAGTAGCAAAACAAAATATTTTCTTTTACCTTCAACCCCATATCTTCTGTACAAATTCAGTAACACTCATAAAGAAATTAACTGTCCTACCTCTGTTGTTCAATTATGCTACAAAAAGAGAAAAACAAATAATGAAAGATTTCTACTTTTTCATGAGCTGCAAGTATGGGAAGCCCAGAAAATGCCAATCTGCTCAGAGACTTTGTTTGGACACAACAGAAGGACAGGAAGGACATCTGAGGGGCCTACATCAAATATTTTTTTGTTTTGTTTTCAGAGAAAAAAAGAAAACAAAACAGGAAGCATTTTAAAAGACAAAATTCCTTTCTCAAAGATTCACTGAGACTATCATAGAATAAATGTTTGGAGTTCGAAAGGACCTTAAGATCATCTAGTTCCAAACTGCTCCTTCCTTTCCTTCTCTGGACAAGAACACCTTCCACTAGACAGGGTTGCTCAGAGCTACTCTATCCATCCTGGCCTGAGAGACTGAAATGTTAATGACTCAAACAATTGGCCAACAAAGTAGCAGGGTGCTTTACTGAGGCCAGGTTTGCAAGCCCCAGCTGAAGGGAATGAGGAAGTGTTTTGGGTGTGTGGTGGCAAAACCCTTGATCTGCATAAGAGCAGCCCTGATGTAGAGAGGATGAGCACCCACGACCCGAGGATGACCAGGACGAACCTTTGTTTAACAATCTGGGCAACAAGCAGGGGTTTGAGCCAGATAGGGAAGAAGGCCATAAAGAAGCACACCCTGCAGAAGTGGCATAACACTTTTGATCATGCCAACTTCCTTCCTTACACAACTGGTTCGGGTGTAAAAATTTCCCCCACCCCAGGGAGGTGTCAGGACATCCACACATAGGCTTGAGAGTATTCACCCCTTCTGATGGGGCATAATTTGCTCAACTAGACTGGCATGAGAGGCAGCTGTTATGTCTTAGAGGGAATCATAAACCATCAAAGACCTCTGGAGTACCCCCAGACTAATTTCTGGGGCCTTCCACCAGAGGACTGCACATGACCTACTATGTTACATTAGAGAGTGTAAAACTCTCCCTGCCAGAGGAGGTACCTGGGTGTTCCCACCTGAACCTGAACATATACTAACCCATTGACCCCTGATAAGACCTAAAATCCAATCAGAGAATGCATACTATGCAAGCCATTGTGCAGGCTATTGTGCAAACTCAACTGCAGGTGCCAGGATGCTGTCTTGGTGTTAAATTATGTTAAAACCATCCTGGTTTGCCAGACTTCAAATATACATCCTGCTTTTAAAACAAGATTTGACAGAGAAGCTATTCAGCCCACCTATAGATCTCTGACTACCTGTCAATCACTTTTTACTATGAAAGCTCAAGCCCCCTCCATACAGTCAGCTTCTTCTGACATAATCCTTCCTGGGTGTATGTGTGGATTCCTCCCTTAGCTGGGGACACACTCCAAGGATACTCCTTGAGGCTGAAAGAACAGCTCCCCACCAGCATTGGTATTGGTGAGTTACATAAATCTCTACTTAATAATTATTTTCTTTTTGCTAGCTTTACAATAATTGCTTCCATAATTGTTTCAATATAGTGCATTATGCTATCTTATGCTGTATTATTCTCTACTAAGTAGATTTTTAGCTTTTTATATTGCGTAGTGTGGGAAACACACCAGACTATGAAGTACGAAGAACAGACTTTGATTGTGGACCACGAGGAGGCCAGTGCTGGAAAAGCACCCTGCACCTGAGAAGCTGAGACTTCTTGCTGAAGTATTAAAATTGTGCCTTTTTACCTGTATTGGGTTTTTAGTTAACAAAGCTTTGACTCACCTCCACCACCCCCCTCCCCTGTCCTCTCCTGTGTTTCCTGGAGGCTTTTTGTTCTTCAAGTGAGTCATCACTGGGAGCTCGTCAAGCACAGCATTGTTTCTTCCTGGGCCGGGTGAGCCGCACGAATATGCCTGGGCAGCCCGGGCAGCTGTTGTTCCTCCGCGGTCTGCCGCGGCCCTGCCCGGGGAGAGGGGTGCCTCTCCCCTCTCCCCTGCACTGCCGGAGTGGCGGCAGCAACCAGATATTGCACGGAGCAGTCGCTGCAGCTCCGGGACGAACCGGGGCAGCTCCTGCCGGTCTGAGCAGGGGCGGCTCCGTGCCTGAATGCCTCTGCCCCATGTAGATGGGGCAGCATGGCTATCTATGGCTGCTGCCTGCTTCTGCCCCTGTCCTAATCCTACTGGCTACTGCCCCCGTCTGTCCCCAAAACATGGAGTTCTATGGGGTGTTAGTCCCACCGTTTTCCTGTTCGCTAGGTGAGAAGGGAGTCCTTTCTGCATCTTGACACTCAGCAGCAGGACTTTAATAAATTTTGTCTAAACCTTCCACTCCTACCTGAGACAGCTTTGTGGCCTTAGCACACCACTGACAGATTAAGACTGCACCCATCACTTAGACTAACAGACACTGAAATTGTAACAATCAAAATTCATGGGTGGGGATATTTTTCTACTTTTATTCTTCATTCTTTCCTTCTTTTCCTCATATGTTTTATTAAGTGATATCTTTATATCTGTCATTGTTGCATTCCTATAGATGCTAACTGAAATGGTTAAATATCTCCTTTGCAACCAAATTGCTCTAACATAAACATGCCATAAATATGTATATACATATATACATACATAAACACAGACATATATACATGTACCAATCATTAGGTGTTATTTCACCCTATTCCACCTTAAGGGATCTATCAACAAGAACTTCAGTTACCCTCGTGTGCAGGGGCAGATTGTACACATGGCCTTAAATACTTCCAGGGATGGGGCATCTTCAGTTTCTCTGGGTAACTTGTACCAGTCCCTCCCCACTCCCACTATAAAGAATTTTTTCCTAATATCCATCCTACACCCACTCTCTTTCAGTGTGAAGCCATTTCCCCTTGTCCTGTCACTACATGGTCTTGTAAAAAGTCCCACTCCATTTTTCTTGTAGGCTCCCTTCAGGTGGAAGTCTGCTATATGATCTGCCCAAAGTCTTCTCTTTTCAAGGCTGGTCTTTTCTCCTAGGAAAGGTGCTCCATCTCTCTAATCATCTTGGTGGCCCTCCCCTGGACTTGCTCCAACAGGTCGATGTCCTTCTTGTGCTGGGGACCCCAGAGCTGGAGGCAGTACTGTAGTTCAGAGAAAGAGTGCATATCAAATCAGGTGTCAGTGTCTCAGAGAAAAGCCCTTGTAAGAATGCAAGTTGCTTCCATTTTACATACAAACTGGGACAGGACTCTTGATGCTTTAGGGTGAAGGCAGACTTCCTTGCCTCTCATGCCATTTCCACAGGGCATAGGAACGTCCCTGAAAGTCAGACCTGCCAGAGAGGTGCAGTGGGAGGAGATCACCACATCATTTGAAAACCATAGAGTATGCCCCTGAAGTTAGAGTCCCTCTGCACACAGACAGCTAGGATCATCAGGCAGAAAATAATGATGCTCCATTAACTCTCAAACATTTCAATGCCACAAAGGTGGGTCAATATTTCAGTAAGGCATAAGAAGAGAAACCTAAATGCTCCATGATAACTTCATGTCCTTTCTTCTCAAGAAAAGACCTCTTCCACAGTATGAATGAGTACTTTGGAAACAGACAACTGTGATGAATTCAAAGTGCAGAAAATAACATCATTCTTGTCTTTTGAATTGCTGAAGGGTTCGTTGTTTGGGGCTTTTTTAAAAATATGACAGGTACAGTCAGGCTCGAGACAATTTTCTGCAGCTATTTTTCAGGCAAAATTCACCCAGTCGTTTGTTGTCTTCCTTCTGGGTGTTCTCCTGCCAACTTCATACATTCTAGTCAGGCACCATTCCACCACTTACCTGACTTCAACTCTATCAGACTTTTTTCATTCATGCTTAATAGTGGTGTGAGGCCACACAAAACTCAGTTCACAATTTCCTCACATTGTTACCACTGCATATTGATACATTAAACAAGTTCTTTAGAAAGCTATGCAGGATGGTCAACAATGAGTTTCTGGTGGACTTAAATTCAGCTTCAGAAAACACTAGGTTAGAAAAGGGGCAAAAAAAGGGGGGGGGAGAAGGGGGGGAAGGGGAGGAAGCAAAAAGGTGAGTTGAAAGCCTGTATAAGCATGTTCACATTCTTCCAGCTGCAGACATGGCCAGACTGAAGGATACAAACACTCAGGATCAGAAATTTTCCTTTTGTATTAAAAAAAGAAATGCCTGATCTAGAACCTTGTAAATTTTCATCTGGTGGGAGAATGCTGCCTGTGTTTCACATAGAACAATTCAGCTTTTAATACCATTTTCCCCTACTCTTTCTGACATGGTAAGTGCAGGGATCCTTGGCAATCTCTGTCCTCAAACCACATCTCTCACAGCAGTACACAGCAGCAGTTAGTATGACTGACTACACCGAGCTGTAATCATCTTGCCTCCTGTGCAGCCAAGATCATTTTCCCTCTCTTCCCTTGAGGTTATTCTGAGCAGCTTACAGCTATCAGCCTGTACAGGTGCAGTCTGGGACACTCCACCAAACCCAAGTGCTACAGATATGACCAGCAACAGGTGTGGAGGAAAAGCATCTGCCATTTCTCCCAGCTCAAAATCCAGACTCTTTGACTTGTAAAAGAAACCAGATCATCTGTCTGGGTTGATGAAGTACAAACCAGTAAGTCTAAGTATGCCAGAGCACACTGCATGAGACCTTGAAAAATGTGCAGTTTTCATTTCAACTACTGTTTTTAGAAGTGTCATAATAAATAGACCTAGAGAGAACTGCTCATTTTTCAGCTGCACAGAAACACTCCAAATTGAGTGTTTTTCTCTTTGACAGTTCTTTTCTCCCACCCTCTTCACCCATCAAACTTCCTTCCAAAGTAAACATCCCTTTCATTCCATTACCATCATACATTCCCTATGTATGTAGGTCAAGCACATAGGAAGCACTGGAAGAGACCTATGGGCTATGGATGCCAGTGCCCTGCAATCACACACACATTTTCATAAATGTATTGCGCTCTGTCTTAAAAGCAGTTTGTTTTTTCTTTGCAGTCCTTGTACTGGAAACCCTTTGCAGGATTTCTCTGCTTGTAAAAGCAGCCTCTTTCATTCCAGGTTACACTGTTTTCCTCACTTCTTTTGTCGTTCTAGCTTGTCTTTCAGTAATAATGCCATTTCACCCTCAATGAATAGACATTTGAAGTATTTTTGATGACATTTGTATCTGCTCTCACTCTGCCACCTTGTAAGATTAAAAGAACATAGGCTCTTCTTACATATGTTCTCCCTCTCCCTATTTTTCCAGTCTGCCCAGTAGGCCCTTCTCCCATCAGTCCCATTTGCAATTAAGATTTTTGAACATTGGTGACCAGGTTTGTACTCACTATTCAAGAAAGGTCTTGCCAATGCCTTGTCTAATGGCAGCAATCCTTCTCTATCTCTGCAGTAAATGCCTCTCCTGACACATCCAGTATCACATTTGTCTTTTTCATGGCTGTCTCCCACTGGCATAGAAAGCCTAGCTAGGACTCCAGCTCTTTTTCCTCCTCTGTCATTTCCAGATGATGAGCATCTGTGCAACTTGGTAAAGAAGAAGGGTCAGCTACACAGAGGACTGCTCCTACTGCATCTCTCCATTTAAGACTGCTCAGAGGAAGGAGGAGGCATAAGTGAGTCTGTAACAGCTGTCACAGCAGTTGTTACAGCCAGCCAAATCCTGTGAACGATTTCCATTCCCATTCACTGAGCAGCCCTCGAGATCAAGACCAAGCCACAGGAAAGAGCATCTCTTGAGTACTGAACACCAGCTTCAGGAAGGTTCTCAGCAGGGGAGGAAGGAGTGAGAAAATAGCAGCAGAGTCACATACAACCTGCAAAACCCCTAAAATTGATATGACATAGAGAAGCTCTTCTGAATAATTGCTGGATGAAACAAGCTAATTTGCAATGGAGGTCAGAATTTTTTTTAATCAGGCAAAGACATGCATAGGGAAATGGCAGGATGACATTGACGTATTTTGGAAAAAATATTTTCAGCAAAATATTAACATCACTGTTCACATTTAGGAGATTATACTGTAAAATAAGCAGATCTTTTTGGATAAAATTACTTCATGTGTTGGAGAGGAGAAAACCTAGTAACTACCCTCATTATTTCAACTGCTATTTTTTTGTAAGGTGGCCAGCCATGCCATCATTAATATCACAAGAGGATTCATGTTTATTTATCCTAAAATTAATGTAAAATTAGACTTCATACCTAATACCTGAAAGCCACACTGAAACACAAGGAAGTCTACTATCTTTACACCATATATTTCAGGATTTTTTTTTCCCCACTCCAGCCGAAGACTGGCAGTTTGTAACACAGCAGTGCCACTGCCTCATTTGCACATTTACAGTGCTTGATAAGGGGTTGAAATGCTTGATTCCCCAGAGGACCTCCTTGTTCTTTTCCTAATGTAAAATGTCCCCCTATATTTCAATACAGCTGTGACAAGTTTTTCTAAATAACAAGATAGCTAGCCTTTGGATAACGCCTTTCATGCAGAACATAAAACCACTTTACACAGAGCTTATGCAAATCATTTAGCTAGATGCCAGTCAGCACTGAGCACAGGCTGGAATCAGAAGCAGAGCAAGCCATTCCATATAGCACCTCTTGCCTGTGGTCCTGGAACCAGAGCTGTCTGTAAGTATGAATTTTTGCCTGAAATGTATTCTAAATTACAGTTAAAAAAAATCAAGACAGAATTGTTGAAACCCTTAAACCCTTTGAAGTTTCCTGAAGCCAGAGTGGACAGACATCTGAACGCATTCAAATACACAGTCAAAATTCCATATTCTTTATGCTCAGGAAATGAGGCAACATCTTTGATCACCAAATCATATTGCCTTTTTTTGAATGTCAATAGCATTGTCTAAATCCTGGCTTCTATAGCAGCCATATCACCTATTCCCATTTATGGCATTACTGTTGATTGTGCTACAGCACATTCATTACAAAATTATACAGGAATAACAAAAATAAACTTAAGAAAGTTACTCCTTCAAGCACTAGCATTGGGTATTTTTTAAAGAACAGATTTGATTGAAAGGTAAAGATTAGCTTTAATTTCCTCCACCTCTCCTTTTATTTGAAAAGAAGGTGTGATACAGATGCTTACCATGATATGACATTAAACTTTTTTTTAAAATCCTTCAATATTTGTACTTACTGATTTTATCCTTCAGATGCATTTTCGCATGCAGAGGTAACCAGTTAAATCCAAATCACAGATGCAGAGGCAACTACTACACAGTCCCTCTCTTCATTTGTACACTATGCATACAGTATCTTAATCACTCCCAAAACAAGGAAAAATGTATTTCTGCATCAACATTTTAGAACATAATCATGTGAGTCAAAGTGACCCTACAGAAGAGCTCCTTTGTACTCAATAGCAGGTTTATGGACATGCTGTAAAGGTCAGACTACACAATTTTTAATAATTAAAAAAGACACTGTAATACTGTTTTCTTCTAACTGGGACAGAAAATCATTTGGTAAGAGTAAAAACATTTATTGGTTTTGACATAAAAATTCCTCGCTGTGCAGTGGAAGCGCTGTCCAAATACTGGAAGAAACGTGAAATCTCAAGAGCTATGTTCAGTAACTCTTGGTTCAAAAGCAGACGTGGCAGGTGCATTATTTAAGAGCTTGTCAGAGATGATCTTCCACAGCACACTACTCCAGAATTCATCTCCTACTATGCTTAAGAACACTCCTATAAACATATGGCAGAACTGGCTGGCTGAACATCATGCCTAAACTACCCAACCCTCTTCACCACCACCGTGGTCACTGCAAAATATTAGTATCAGAAAAGCTCTCCAGTACTGAATGCAACTACCCTCCCACAAACCCCATATAAGAGCTCTTGGATGAGCTACTCGGAGCACATTTGCTCTGAAAAATCCAAGGTGGTATTTTTCTCAGTAGCCGTATTTGATGTTCCAGTGTTTTTGTATTGCTGTATTCAGTGTTAATTTAGTGCCACAAAGATGTAGTATATTCAATGCAAATGAGAAGCACTGGCCCAAGCTACTGCTTTGATTTTCCTGACTTGTGTACATATAGAAACTTTGTAGAATATTTTATTTTTTAATTTTCTTTCACAGCATAAATTCTTAAGTGGAAGCTAGTTGAATCAGGGTTTCAGTAGGGCTGATCACAAATAAACGTGCTGGTAGAAAACCAGAAGACACTCAAAGGATCAAACTGTTTCAAACAAAGCAAAAAAGAAACAAACAACACCCCACTCCTCCAGCTGAACCTCCTGCCCTCCAAGAACCCCAAAACTCAGCCCAGTCCAAATGGGTCTATTTGGTCCTCTATGCTTACTGTGGTAAGCTAAATTTTCAGCTGTGTTTCTGCAGATGATAGTTCAGAAATATGTAGACCTGCACAGCTACTTTCCTGTTTCTCCTACACACCTATCAACATCTCAGAAAGAAGGAATTTCCTGTGTGCTTTGGGTGCCAGAATTAAAACACAAACCCGATTTTGAACCATTGCAGTATAGGCTTAAATATTCCTCATACAGGAAAATCACAACTGGCAAAATAAACCTTATTTTCTTTTTATGTAATGGAGTAGCTTAAGAAGTAGGAGAGAGAAATCACTTCTGGCTAAAAACAAACAGGAGAAATATAATTTAAAATTTTGTATCTTTGGAAAATACTATTCTGGTGAGAAGTGTACCCTTAAACATGCATATACTGTGCAGTCAGAAAATATGTAAGAATTAAAAAGAAATGTCTTTCCTAATCAATCACTGTACTAAACAAGATTTGAGACATGAAGAACAGAGATAAAGCAATGGTTGTACCTTGGAGTATGTTGGCCATATGTTTATGGCACAAAACACATTTTTAAAAAACATTTTACATATAATAGAGCTGTGCAGTGGCAAACAAAACTAAGGAATGAAAAAGGAAGATGACCCTATGCATGCATAAATGAAAACCAGAAAGTAGCTCTGTACCATCTCCCACTTGCACTCCAGGCTGAAGGGGAAAAAACTAGGATGCCTACATATTTAACTGCGGTAATCCTGGATTAAAGCATTTAATTCTTAGACTGTTTACAAGCCATTAATACAGACATTAAAAACACGATATATGGCAGGCTGCTCTAAAAATATATTACTTTGCCGTCAAAACTAGCTCTGGTACAAATTCAGGTGTTTGCAATGTTTTATTCTTTTTAAAGGAATGCTTTATCTTGGATGTTTTAAGTAATCTCATCCCTGAACTACTACAGAAAAATATAACATCCTCTACAAATATTAAGTAGGTGGTTTCTCTTTGTTAGTAAATGGGAGTGCTCTCCAGCTTTTAATTTTTCAATACTTTGAAAAGATAAGGTGTCTCCATTATAACAGGTAAATTATATTTCTTCAGACAAGAGTAAATAACAGAAGGTATCTGTACCATGTTTACTTTTACGGAGCATTATTGTGTTTAGTAGCACAAAACCTCTGTATGAGTGAAAAATGTACCTTACTCTTGAAAACTCTTCACCATTATCTCTAAAGGAAACTGATAGCTCTGATGGAAACTTGCTCGTATAGTTTCCTCCATCCACAAGTATTATCCAGTCACTCACAGTAAAGGTAAATGACTTCATCAACTTAAGCGTTGTTTTGACATTTCAAGAAAACACCGAAAACATTTCTGAGCTGGGGTTCATGTACTGACAGTCACAATGAGTTGCACATCTGAGCACAACAGGCATGCCTGGGAATTTCCACCATGCACAATATCACTTTTCAGAAATGAGTTATGGGACAATGATTTAATTCCAGTTTTCCCTTGGATTTTTTCCATTTCCATATTTTTTGTTACAGACAGCGTAATTCCCTCCTGCTTCCCTCCCATGTCCCAATATTTTATAAATTAATTCACTTTAACCTGAGTCTTAGTAACATGGCAGCTGGCCTAAATTCTTGATCTAAACCCAAAAGTCTGTCTATGGGCATGAACAGACTTTAGGTCTGGATGGGGAAAGCCAGATGTGATGCTGCAGTGCAACAGCACTCCCCAAATCCTGTTGAGCTCCACATATTCCAGTAGGCATGTGAGCAGGAATGGTCCCCAGTTTCACTCTCTTCAAGTTATGGGATAACATGAAGCTTTATGTCAGATGAATAACTACACAAATGGAAGGTGGCAAACTCCCAGGTAACACAGCTGAAATCTTGTAGCTGATGCCTCCAAGAGTTCAGAATCAGGTAAGTTGGACAACTTTAAATTCATTGATTTCACTAGTTCAGATGAAACTTTATTTAGTCTCTCTGTGACAAAATCACAAAGCATCTGTAGTGGCATGCTCTGTGATGGAAAGGCTGTTGTCCTTACAGACAACACTCTGCACATATAACTGCACTTATATTAATGAGGGAGCGGGAAAAAGAAAGAAAAATGCATCTTAGAAGTTACTTATGTTTAATGCTTAAAAGTCTGAATGCACAAATCTACCATTATAGAAGTACTGGTGGTCAATACAATGCATTAGAACTATGTACAGTGACACAGTTTAGTATCAAAATCTTTCTACAATGTAGAATATTACGAAACTGTAATGACATCAAACACTAAGCACTTAAGACACCATTTTTTGCTACCACATTTGGAACATCAATAAACAGTCCATTTTAACTTGCAGCATCAATCCATTTCTAGTATGAAATTAAGTAATTTTCTACTTATACAATAAGATTTATCTACATGGGTCTTTTGATTTTGATCCATAGCAGCAAAGGCACTGTACATCAGCAGATCCACAGACTTAAAGATTTTTTTTTAAAGCATTCAAAAAAAAAAGTCACAGATCATAGTTTAACAGCAACAACAACAACATAAAAAGATAACATGTTGTCTCTGGCACAATGGCTCAGTCTGCGTCCTTTTAGAGACATCCAATCAAGACTTGGATTGAACTGCTGGCGAACAAAGCAAGTCCTTATCCCAATAAGAATCCATTCCTTTTTGTATGTCGGAATGAGTACTCTTTAAATCCTACCTCGGAGGTCATTGCTTTTGTAGTGTGTATATTGGTAGGCATCCATTCTTATTTCAGTGCAGTTTCCAAAGAACATATCAAATATTTTTCATAATCTCTTGTAATTGAAAAATTGCCCAAAGACACATATCCCCATTTTCAAGGAAACATTGCAAAAGTTTCCAGAAGTAACAAAGGTGATTCTCTGAGGCAACTTATTGTACTCTCTACAATATAACAGAGAGGTGTTTATATTAAAAAAACCTAGCTTGACACCAAAATGCTTTATGTTTATCAACAGAGAAGCATTGAGAACAAATCTGTACACAAGATGCTATATTAACATTGCAAATATATAAATTAGCACATTCTTACTTAAATTTAATTTAGATGTGAACTGAATTTGCCGTTCGTCACAGGCATGTAGATCACTGTCTACAGCTTGCAATTTCCTAATTTTCCAAGACTGTCTGAAATAGTTAAGATACAGCATCTTCCCACCAAATAATTATACCGTAATAACACTTAGAGGTCTCATCCAAGAACAAGACTAAAAAATATAACAAAGTTTATTTTTTTAAATAGAAACTACAAGTCTATTTAGTGTAACTTTAACTACCTCCTGAACATCCTTCTCCAAGATCCCCAATTTATCCACCTGCAAAAACACAAGTACATAATGCATTTTTCAAACTAAAGCCGGGCAGACAGCTTTATTTAATCATTGTTAGAAAGCCTTCTTTAAACAAAATAAATACATTACAGCTATAATACATAATAAAGAGTCAAGTTTACTGTTCAGTATGCTTATTCCAACTTCTTCCAAGTAGGTATCTGACAATTTAGTATCACAAGTTCCTAATGAACATTCACAAATCAAAAGCAATTTAAGAAGGTAAAAATAAATTCCACAGCTGTGATAAGCATTTAAGTTTTCAGTTTAGAAAGAAAAACCAAAAGGAATATATAGCAAAGTGCTAGGAGAAGGAGTTCTGTCTGTATTCAGATTTGCCTCTAATAAATAACTTCATAGACTGTAGCCTTCTTGTCCCCAGAGCCAGTGACAATGTATTTATCATCCACAGAGATATCACAGCTAAGCACAGAGGATGATTCTTTGGACTACAAGAAAAGAAAAAAAAACAGAAGAAAAAAATTACAACTTTCCAATCCTTCAATCCTGAAGGGCTTGAAGATTAATTGAAAGAGTTTACAGACAGGGAATACACCAAAAGCTCATTTCAGTATTGGTACTGCAGGGGCACCTTTCGTTACAAGGCTGTATTTCCCAATTTGTTCCACAAAAAGATCTATGACAAAATCAAGCAGCTGTGGAAAGGGAAGTGAATGTTATGGACCTAAAGATAATCTATCAATCCAACAAACAGAAGCAGTCTTTTCTATAAACTTCACAAGAAATGAGCATTTATTGATATCTTATGGATTGGATTTGCATAAAAATGAATTAAAAGCCAGCATCCTCCTTCTTTTTTTCATTGTAAACCAGCAATTCACAGGGAGAAGCACTACAAAGCCCTATCCACCCACAGGTATGAAACAAAGAGACTCCACAGAAGCAACTTTATCTCCTCTCACTACTTCCCCAACATAGAAGACAAAGGTTTTGCACAAAGGAATTTACATAATCGGAGAGCCAGCAGGACGCACAACAATTGTATAGCAGGTGGATGGGAGACAGGAAACACCAGGTTGCAGTAGCTTTGTCTCCTCCGGCTTTTCTGTATGTGCTGTGATTATGTGTGTGTATTGTCACATTTACCTTGCTGTTTCAGTACATGTTTTCTTTATATAACCTATGTCCACACTGTTTTCTGCCTGTCACTGAAAGAGCTAAACACTTCACAATCATGCTATGTTTAGATGAAGACACCTCCGCTTCATCACAAAGGAAGTTTCCTTATCTAGCCCTCATTGAGAAAGCTGTACTGGAGTTTTTAACATCACTTTTAAGGGAGATGTGCTCTTGTTAGGATGATTTGGGCTGTCTATGGGACTTGGGTACTGTATCACAGCAGTATGAACAGGAAAGTGAGAAAGGAGTATTAAAACAAATTTTTGACTAAAGGGCTACTGTACTGCAAGAGCTGAATTACTGAAATGTTTGAAAGGACAAAAGCATATTTTTTTCTAATTAAAGACAAACTCTTAAGAAACAGTAAATCAGCTGCATTTTCATCTAAAAACTCCTTAAGCTATTGACAGACCCTGTGATGTGCAGCTCTACTGCACTGTAATGTATGTGGACAATAGCTTTTAGGAGATTATTACCTGGAATATACTGGCTCCGTAAGGTGTTCTCCAGGCATTAAGAAGATTATCTTTTCCAGTGCTTACAAACCATTTGCCTGTAACAGATTGTTTAAATGTTATTGCTGCATCTTGTTTTCAATGAACGCACCTCAAGAAACAGATTGATCATAACAAAAAAGCATGCACACATATCCAAAGAACAGTAACATTTTCATCTGGTTGCACTGTGATGTTCAATCACAAAATACACACTACACACAAAGTAGTCATGTAGAGTTTTTTAAATAACTTTAATACTTAAATGTAATACCATTTTTTAACTACAACCTATAGTTAAGTATCTATATTATACTTTCTTTTAAAGGCAGTCTTGAATGAATTTCTCAGGAAGGAAAACACTGATATATCAAGATTTACTTACCACAGTGAGCAAATTTGAGTGACAACACACAGCTCTCGTGAAGATGCAGCTGGTACTTGTCCGGCTTAGTAACATGCAGCACCTCAACATTGCTGTTCTCCATTCCTACTGCCAACCACTCACCAGTTGGGCAATAGCCCAGTGAGAAGATCTGTAATTAGCCCAGCACATGCTTCAATCAGTTAAAGAATGAGCTTGAGATATTCAAAACCAATGTCTGCTACACTGTTAACATTATGCAAAATCAGATATTTGGGCTACTACAGTTTTAAAGATATGATAATCCAATTACTACAGATATCTAGATAAATTAGTTCATGCAAGCACAGCTGTAAAACAATGCTATTGAATGCTATTAAAACTGCAATAGTGAAGTGCTGAATCAAGTTGTAAAAGTTAATGTCCGAGCTTATCTGACAGCATTTAAAAATATGTTCATAAAGTATTTTTGAACCTGAATCTACAGAAATGGAAATAGATTGCACACAGAAACACTTTAATTTGGCACTTGTTTTGCATAAAAGATTCTCCATTACTCACATGGAAGAAATACTAATCTATCACATAGTCATAATCCAGAAAGACATTTAGCTGCCACATCAATTAAAAAAAAAAAAAAGTATGATACTAAGTGAAAAATTCTTTGGAGTTCTTTTAGAGTCTGCTTTTCTTTTTAAACAAACAAACAAACAAACAACAAAACCCCAAACCAATAACGAAAAAAAACCCAAACCACCAAAAAAAGTGCTTGTTTTGAAAAACCATGACAAACTTTTCTTAACATGTCAAAGCTTCTGAGATTGAACCTGTGATGTGAAATCATGTTGCTGTAGCTGTCTCCCTTCTCTGAGATCCCAGGATCTGACAGTATTGTCCAAGCCTCCTGTCCATAGTTTGGTGCCATCATTAGAAATGTCAATACAGCTTGCTCCATCTGTGTGACCCTGAAATTGCCTGAAAACATTGAAAGAAGATAAGAATGTTCTTGCACTGGAAAGAGTCAGTTCTGAGAAAGCATGTAAAATA
Organism: Pithys albifrons albifrons; assembly: GCF_047495875.1. Taxonomy (NCBI): domain Eukaryota; kingdom Metazoa; phylum Chordata; class Aves; order Passeriformes; family Thamnophilidae; genus Pithys; species Pithys albifrons. The sequence goes on along the minus strand of NC_092497.1, from coordinate 73,652,488 downwards.
ACTCCTTTTTCTATCAGTCCCTAATACTGAGCCATTGAAGGCAACAGTAACATAGATTCCAATAGCAACCCCAGATTAATATAAACTCTGGGACAACCATGTAACTTTTTTAATTGATGAAGCGATCAGGTGAGACAGCCAAGTGCTAATCTGATTTCAAAAAGCACACTTTGAAAGTCAGGTCGTCTAGAAATCTTTGCTGCTGACTGTGTGTGATGCCCACTATTCAACTCCCAAAATTCATTCCCCCCAAAGGAATGTAGCATGATCAGAAAACTCACATTAGTTTAAGGAGAATCTGCAGGTTACCAAAGATAAAAAAACCAGAGAGTGGTCTAAACGGGAACATCAGGAAATAAAACTCCAACTTTACATGCAATACTAATACACTATATGTAAAAACATACACAGAGAGAAGCTCTGTATAACTCACTCCTAGCTTACTGTACATCAGTGTTGATAAGCAACCCATACCACTAAGAAGCTAAGTTTGCAATGCAGTAATTTACATATATCTTTACCCAAGACATACTTGCTGGACAGTAAGAGCAGTGTATTGCACAGAAACATGAAAATCAACTGCACAAAGAATCTACAACACTGTCAACATCAGCTGATATTAGGGAATTATAGTTATGGGCTGCTCAGTAGGGCTGAAACTACAAAACTCTCAAAAACTATGAATAATTATATAGACTTGTATCAAGGTATTACCATGGCTATTGGCAAACAACAAGTACTGGAAGTATCTATACACAGAGAAGATAGCATACATATATAGGCAAAAGTTCACATAAGGCTGAGTATATTTAATTCTCCACAACCTGATGATCCAGTTCTCTCGACCTACCTTACTAAAGTCTGGTTATGCAGATCCCACACTGCAATGTTCCCATCGCTACAGCAAGAGAAGCAGACCTTGGAATCAGGGCTGATAGCTAAGGCATAGCAAGCTGGAGCAGAAGATGTCAGCTCTGCTTTGATGCGAGGAGTTGGAGCTGCCAGGTCCCAAATGGATAACGTGCTGGCTTCTCCACCAACAATCAGGGTGCGGCCATCAGGGAGCAATCTGCAGGAACGGATGTAGTTGTCTCTGTTCTGTGGAGACAGAAGCCATCAAGAGATTACTCAAGAGGAAAGAAAACAGCATTAACATAAGAGCAGAAATCCATCGAAGTATTGTATTCCCTCTGGTTTTAATGAGCCATTTATACTTATGACAATGATAAAGTATATTAATGCCAGAAAATTAGATGACATTAGGGAAGTATTTCAGCTTGATCTATAAAATTCAGTAGTGAGAGATATTTAATCTTAATTAGCATCAAAATGCAAAGACCTGAACCCAGCCCAAAATAATTCGAGATAGCTGTATCTGACAGCTGGTATAGAAAGTTACGTTTTCATACTCTGTTTATTTCAGCACATTAACCTCTCAGCATGGAAGAGTACCAAATTCCCTGAACACTTCCTAGCTTCCCATTCCAGTGAGACTGGCTGCCACGATCTAGGAGATGTCAGAGGAAAATATTTTGGTAATTTTCTTCATTTGTGTAGCAACTTATGTAGCAATTTATTCTAAGTCTACATGTGCTGCACAGTTCTCATTTTACTGCCTCTGTAACAAGCAGTAAGAACTGGTAAATGACGAAAGGAAAGATGCTAACAATAGTGGATCTTGTTAGCACATTCAAATAATTTGTGAATAACACTCAGGAATATTTTTAATTGTCACATTAAGACAGGGCAATCCATTTGTACACAGACACAGACATAAAATATGTGACACAATCTTCAAATATTCTGAGAATACAGCTGCAAGACAGAAATTTTAAGCATGACAAGATATCAAGCTTTGCGATTGCCAACAAGTGACAAAGTTTATAAACAGTAACTGCTGTGCTGTCTTCGTTCTTTCCTCCTACCAATACAATTTTAGGATATTAAAAATGTTTTGATTCTTTGTGGGGAAAAAATCCACAAGTATGGCAAGGAACACACTTCAACCTCAGTCCTAAAAGAAACAACAAAATTACAAATGCAATACCAACCTTTGATACCATGACAGCACTCAAATACCCACTACTTTTGCACCTAAGCTGTATCACTGCAATCCTAACACATCCTCCTGTCCTCTTACATTGCCATATACTGCTGTTCACCTACCAGGCAGTCCAGCTGAGAGACAGGGCTCTTGTTGCCAGGGTGGCTGATGTCCCAGACTTTGACGCACCCCTTCCCACCCGTGTACACGTGTCTCGTGGGGTTGCTGATGGTAACTGCACACACAACTTCCCCATGGTTCAGAGTGTTGATCTGACGTGCATGACGAGGGATTCCTGGACCGATGAGGGCATCAGGAGGGAATGGAACTGGCTGCATCTGACCATCTGCACTTACATGAAATGAGTATGCACTGAGGGGGAAAAAATTATAGGGGTGATTTAAAGAGTTTTTTTCAAGGCTGTTTAAGCAAATAGAATCAAAGACATGTTTCAGATTGTGCCCTAAGCACAATATTTTCACAATCCTTTTCAAAGATACTTCAAAGAATATTTTGAGTTGGAAGGGATGTTTGAGTCCAGCTCTTAAGTGAATGGTCCATACAGAGATCAAACATACAATCTTGGTGTTATCAGCACCATGCTCTAACCAACTAACATTAGCTTTGTTAATCAGCTAATATCAGGTATGTTAATTATGCAAAGAAGAAATATTTACCTGTATTTATCTACAGCATGGCCCTCAAACTCACCTTTTAATGTGAAAATGTCAAGCACCAATCAAACTCACACAATGATGCTTTCTGGCATGAGTAAGGCTATAGGACACTATTCTTAATTTTGGGGCATAGGCATTCTTAAACTTGCAGGATGGGGATATCACTGTATGCAGAGAAGGGAAGGAAGGTAGGGTCAGGGCCCCCTGAAAGACAGAAATAATTGGCTGGCGGCTGCGGAGCATGGCGGCTAGCTGCGCACCAGGGGACATTTGGTTGCTTGCTTTACTGACTCTAATGTGGCAGCTTCAGCTGGACTTCTGCCAATCTGCCCCAGGCCCCTTTAGCTAAGCTGCCCAGTACTGTACCCAAGGGTGCAGTGAAACCTCCACCGACCACAAAAGAGCTAAGTCCTCAAGGTACAGTTGCTGACAGCTGACATGACAGACCAGCAAAAATACACTGGAATGGAATTTTTTGTTGGGGCTTGTTTTGTTTGCTTGTTTTTGTTGTTGTTGGTTGGTCGGTTGGTTTTCGTTTTTGAGGGGGGGTTGTTGGGTTTTTTTTGTTTGGTTGTTGTTTTGTTTGGCTTTTGTTTTCTGGGGGGGTTGTGTGGGTTTTTTTGTGGTTTTGTTTTGCAGTTTTTGTGTTTGTTTGTTTGGATTTTTTTAGTTTTTCGTTTTTCCAATGGACCTGACACAACTACTCTTGCCAAAATTGGGGATCTCACTGAGAAAGAACGTGTTGTGCGATTGCCACTTATGCCACCTGTGAATAACCTATCAACAGCTTTGCCTCAAAATATTTTCCAGGGAGAACAGTTAGGTTGTGAAATTGTCTTGTTCTGAGATGCTACGTGACATATCACATCTACTGCAAGAGCACAAACTTTGTAAGAGGGCTTAAGGTATGCTTAACGAAAGGCTTTCATTTCCTTAGACCTAAAAAACCATCATAGTACTGATGAAAAATCCATTATCACAATGGTGGGATGAGAAAAGCTCACAAAAAAAATCATTTGATGAGAATACTTTCTAAGCTCACTTTCTTAATTAATGCTTCAAAGTCACTGAAGGAAGGCAGTATTCAGAATTCAACTACTGAATTTGTCATTTAAGATTCACAGTACATTAACACTAGAACAATAATTGTCAGTGGGACAAAATGCAAATGCACTTTCATCTTTCTGCCCTATTCCCAGTGCTTTACATACTTTTCTCACTCTGCACTCTGTTTCTTGTTCTGGCAGGTCTGAGTGACAGATCCTATCATGTTCTCCATTTTTTGACACTAAACACATTCAAGAAACAGCAGGACAGGCTTCTGTGATTGACAAAAGAACTGCCTATATGAGTAGTATAAGGGTTCAATCATCACTACAAAAATCCAGAATATCTTCCTTGTTATCTCCCTACTTCCTCTTTGCGCAGTATGATACTGAAAAAAGTAGCTGATGGTCATCTGACATCAAAACAAGTGGAACTTCATAATCCTTTTTTCTGATTTCTGTACACAGTCACACTCTGCAAAGCTGCATTGAGTGTATGATACCTTTATCAGTCAAAGTGGTTTTTAGCATCCTTATAAAGTACATGGGGAATATATTTTAAAATTACAAAAATAAGCCTTAGATCTTATATTTTCCTCACTCTGTTCATTACTCCACACCAGAATATGTGTTTAAACTTGCTTTGTTGCTTGGTTTGGTTTTGTGCTCACTGAGTGGTTTCTTTTCTTCCCCCCCAAGAACTTACACTGCTTACTGATGTACTGTAAAAATCTTACAAAGATCTGACACTATAAACAGATGGTGAGAACCTTTTCCTTCTTTTCCCATTAGCTACCTGTCTTATTTATATATTTTATAATACTCAACAGTTTGATGTATTTCTAATGTGAAAATAAAGTTATTAGGTGCCAGATTCCTGATGTACCACATGCTGTCCAATCCGTTTTGAGACACCTAACAGTGCAGAGAATTTACATAACTTTTCCTCCAAGGGAAAAGAAAAAGGAGAATGTAACAATCCTGAATGGAAGCTGTGAGAAGTACTACGCTTAAGATGAAGAAAAGTCAATGCAATCATGCTAAAAGTACCAGAGATTTTAAAAGTTTCATGCCCTACAGTAGACAAATGATAGTTACATTTAAATGTTTAAAATAGACATCAACACGGCAACAACATTCAAACCCCTTGGAGATGTGCCAGAATGGAACTGATTTCATTTCAGTTTGCCTCATGTTTTATTCTCCTAAATTCTGCAATCAAGTGAGATATAAGCAGGGAGGTCTCCACATCCCTGCATTTGCCAGTTGTCAGACCACAGCAAGCAAAGCCTAATAGATCCAGTCACACTTCCTTCCAGGTCACTAACTCCATCTGGGATGAACTTAAATCTGAACATTACATCAAGACATTTCTAAGAGCCCACTGTACATACTGGATGAAGATCTGTGCCCCACAGAATTTTTAATGCAAGCAGCTAGTCTGTAAGCAGCTAGTCTGCAAGCTGCTGTACACCAATTTCCATAATTGCTGCATGCAGCCACCTAACAAGGTGGCACAACCAGCAGAAAAGTCAACTTAAGGCAGTTATCAGTGTGTGATGCCTAAGCGATTGGTCCTGGTTTGATTTGTGTGACACACATGTACAAGAGGAGGTCCAGGCACTAGGCCTGATTGCTTATGTCACCATATGTTTTTAATCCTGCATGTCTGCAAGCTCACTGGAAGGTTAAGTATGCATTTCCTCACATACATGCAAGTGTGTAACTAACCCCAATCACTCTTCCACAAACATGTTCTGACATAAAGGAGCTGGAGAAGAAACAGAGTAAACATCCCCTGACCTTCAAACACTGCAGTGTGAGCTGATCAGAGTCTCCCACAGTGTCACAAGGAAGTGGAACTACATGACCAAACATAAAATCCGGACAAACACGGTTTATGTAGCTGCTTTAGGTTTTCTCCTCTCTTAACTCAAGAGGAATATGAGCAGAGTTCTTTGTAATTCTTCTTTAGAGGCTCACAACATGTGAAGCCTGGTACAGCAGGTCACCTTTTACAGTCAGCTCTGTAAAGGATGAATCTGAATATTATGATAAAATAATTCTTTCCAGCATTTTAAATCAAACAAAACATTCCAGTGTTCCTTTCTCTACACATTGTTTTTTATAGCAGCTGCTAAGTGTGCAAGTAATTGCAAGGCTTTTGTGAATAAACATGTAACTTTTTCAACTCAGAAGCAGAGTACAGTAAAGATGGAAAGCTGAGATCCTATTCCAGTTTTCATTTCCACAGATGACCAACCAGTCAGATTTGAAGTTCAGCTCCTTTTTTCATTTCTTCGTATCCTTTACACTATTTCATCCACTCCCTCCTGACTGCTATTAGTCTTCAAAACAAATTTATAAATGTAACTTTAAGATTAAATAGGGATTCTCCTGCTCTTGTTGAGTAGCTGTATTTATTTCTATTCACACAATAGTTTTGAGTAGCTAAGGGGAATTCTAACCAGCAAGGTTGAATGAATTTTAAAGCTGAATGTTTGATACTCACGGTTTTCCTCCTGGGATGCCTGTGAGACTGGGAGGGATGCCTGGGACTCTCATGTGATGATGTGGATCAAACCCAACCTATAGTTTTCCCCAAGCAAAACAAAACAGTGTATTAAAGTAAAAGTTTGTCAAAGGAAGACTGTTTAATTCACATTCTCCATAGCATACTCCCCAAACTACAAAGAGAGTGAACTGGTGTTAAACCCACAGATCTCATATTTAATATAAGCTGCTCTCAAAACTAAACGCACTAACAGCAAACACTTACCACTGGAGATCGCCCATAAGCTGCTGCTGCTGCTGCTGCTGCAGCTGCTGCACTCATTTGAGGGGAAATATTGTGCAGACCGGCATAGGCAGCTCCAGGGCTGGTCAGCTCCCCATTCATACCAGCATGTGGCACGATACCAAATGGAGTAGGATAAGGACAAGGTACTGCCATAGGTGTTCTTAAACCTGAACCTATGGAGGGGGTAAAAGAAGAAAAAAGTCACAGAGGCATTCTAAACCCATCAGATGAAACACGAATTTAGCTAACAGAAAAAAAACCCTAACATGTTAAAACAAAAAACCTTAAACCAACAAAAACCGCAACAAAAAACCACACACACTGTATTACAGGGCTGATGAAACAGCTCAGCACACAGTTTAAGCAACTTTAACATACTGGTTTGTCACTTCTAATTAAAAGGGACCATGGCAAGGGACAAATGGCCACTGTTTCACCCCATCAAAATTTATGGACACTAACCTATTGGGTCCACACCTGGGGGTTTGCCAGGCACTGGCCTCAGTCCGGGAGTGGAGTTGCTGCCTGGAGTTGGGGCATCAGTCCGTGGAGTTGGGGTATTTGATTTAGACACAGGAGTGGTAGATTTCTCATTCTAATCACCAAAATGGAAAAAGGAAGAGAGTTTGTAAGTTATTTCAGTTTTATAGAGAGTCACTGGAAAGAAAAACAACCAGGATGTGTATGATTAGTGGTATTTAGCTTTCAGGCTTGGGTTTCAACAGTCCCTGGCAATGAAGAGGAGCTGAAGAAACACTGAAAATGATGGAACGGCTTTGGTTATTAACTACAGCCTTCACAGCTTTCCTCATCAGGAGCATCCATATGATCCAGAATGAGGCAAATAACAGAAAATCACTGCCAGCTGACAACTGGTGACATATGTAAAATCTGGCAGTGGTCTCACTCTGCTCATGGACCTGCTCCCATTATGTTTATGATTTTCTATGAAAGGCCACTGCAGGATGGACAAGAAGAGCACAAAAAAAATCCCCTAAGAGACCAACAACTCATGCCCATGCATAGTGCTAGAAAAATGGGATGGAGACAGTGAGGGGTATAAAGTCAGGAACTGTGCAGTGCTGCTCCTGTGACCAGCTTGTTCATCAGACAAACCACTGACTCTCCAGACCTGTAATGCCACCATCTTTCCTAAACATTCGCTTTAAGCTTCCTTTTTGTTCATTTTGCTTCCTTAAATAATCACATACCCTGCCCTGTGAAGAACTGAGAGGGGAATTACTGTGCAGCTCAGGTAGGTAGGTAGGTGATTAACTGTAGTCACAAACATGAAAAGAAAGGACACCCCTTGCAGGCAGCTCTTTTTTTTGCAGTATGATTTGCAATGCAAGTCAAGGAAGGCTCTTGTAAATGACAGATTACTTTTTAGATAGCAAATAAGAATTATTGTTACTGTATACAGCCTGGTAATTCAAACAAAGCTAAGAAAAAATCACATCCAAGCAAGGAACTGAATTTGCTATAAACCACAGCACATGAACACAGCTCAAGAAACCTCTATGTACTTTTATTTATTCTCAGAATGATAGTTTTTCATATGGAGAAGAATATCACTCAGAACAGCACATCTTTCATCTACCCACACCACCAACAAAAAACCTCTTCCTGTCCCACAAGAAAGACCGTGGACTTTCTTATTATTATTTTATTAAACTCCCTTGAAGACATAAATTAAACTAATTCTAAACTGATGCTTCATAGTGCTTTACTGCACTATATTTACAGTTAAAATATGAATTGTATCCAGAAAAAAATCAGTAAAATGTATTTCAGCATATGATCATGGGTCGGGAGCATTTTTAAGCACTTACAAGGCTAAGCTCTTTGGATTTGGAGGAAGGAGTACTGCTGGAGGATGCAATAGATGCTGGACTAATTGGTGCATCTTTTTTCAGCAGTCGAGTCTTGTCCAAGCCATTTTCCCGTGGAGAGTGTGCTGGGCTCCCCCGGGGAGAAGAAGGATCCTAAATATCAGCAACATGGGTTAGCATAAAAACTGGTCACTACTGCTTGTCTTGAGCAGTCCTCCCTTTGGAATGAAGATCTGTCATAGGAAGTGACATCTTCCTTCCATTCTTTATTGATTTAGCTGATACAATTGTAAAATTGAGACAGATAATGAAGGACAATGTTTTTTTGTAAAGAAAAGTCCTAAAATTTGATGCCATTAACTATGAAAAATCATGGCAAAAATCTACGGATATTGAAATACGCAAGTAATCTCTTTCTTTCAGGTGACAGATTGAAAAGGTTTGATGCACTTGGCAGACCTGATAAAGTTAATGAATTAAGTCATGGCCAGAGCGAGAGAAAAGACCAATATTGTTATAAGCAGCAGCCTATCTTGTGCTGGGCTGGCTTCAAATACCTCAAGAGAACTTTCTGTTCATGTGAGAAACAAAAAGTCCTCTGTAGAAATAAATGTTAGAGATCTGATTTGTATTCTAAAGAAAGATGATGTGACTGGATTCCCTCATGTGTTTCACATTCCCTTATGAAGGCAAATGCCATAATCTTATTCATAAAACCAATATGCACAGAGACCACTGAAGACACCCAGACCACCATTTACTATAAGGTAGAAAAAAATATCATCATGTATACCTCATTGGAAACATCAACTACCAAGTTGTCATCACTCTTTTCACCGTCACTGTCCTGCAATGGCAAATCACAATGTGTTAAAAACAATTTATTTAATATCCCAACATCACTTAAGTATTAAGAAAAAAGAGCAGGGCTGCTCACAAGTATGCAATGTACCTACCATTCACTTTCACCAAACCTACTGTGGTCAAATACTTAGGCCACCTATAGGGCTTCAGCTTTGCAGGTTACCACAGCTACGGCATTATTCCCAGTTTTCACACTGGTGGACAAGCACATGCAATGAAAATCTTCATCCAAAGTTGCACTGCACTATGAAGTGGAGCCAAGCCAGAATCCAGATCTAATAAGTACCAGTCTAACTAAAGCTCACTACTACTGTCACGCGACATTCAGGTGCCCTGTACTTGTATTTTTAAAAACACTATGAATTCTATGCACCAAAACCTTTAATCCAATACAGACATTAGAGGTACCCAGCAAAAACCTGTTAAAAATTTCACCCTCAGTTTTAAAACGAGTTATGCAGCAGGAATCAGGGTGAAACTACAGAGGAATACTTGAGTTCAACAATGCACAATGCAGACAATTTACTCACATAACGAGCCGCTATTTCCTTTTCTTCTGTTTTCTGTTTTTTACTCTCTGAAGAATAATCTGTTGAATTTCTGTGTTTTTCTGCTGTTCTGAAACTGGCTGAGGGAGATACAGAAGAGCTCTGTAGTCCAAAAAGAGAAGGAGAAAGTACTATTGGGCACTCATTCAAAACAGTAATTCATTTGTCACTACCCTTCAATACATCTTAAGCTGATAATATTATATGGACCTGTTCTCCCAGAAACCACTTTGGGTTTTCATTAGCAACAGCTACCCATCAAGTGTCTTACATTAAAAATTGCACAATTGCACATTGTATTGCAAGAGACAGAAAAAGGCTATCTGCAGTGTCAATAGGATAAATGCAGAGCTACCTTGGGTCATTTTATGAATGCTGTGCTTGTCTTGTTTAGCTTTGTTTCATCTACAAATGTGCAATGTTAAATCAGTAGCTCCAGAAGAAAGGTATGTTTGTGTACGTGTGTGTGTGTGTGTGTGTGTGTGCGTGTGTGTTTGCCCAAGTAAATCAAAAGAAATGAAGAGGTTCAAGGTAAGTCACACTTCAGCAAATATTTGAATGAAGATTTCCACCAAAGAAAGAAGTTCTGAACAGTCTTGAAGCAGGCAAGAACAGGGAAAAAACACCTAAACTCATTTTGGTTTGATGCCTTTTACAATTATAGGCTGTGCCTGCAGAAGATGGAAATAAAATGTAGTGGGCTCAGGGATTTTCTTGCCATTCTACAGCTCTCACTCAAGTATTGATTCTTGCACATGCATGGACAGGAGAAAAAAGGAAGATAACATGTACTTTATGCACTGCCATCCAACAATTCTACTCTACTCATTTCAACAAGGCAGGCAACATCCAAAAGTTAGTGAAACCAGTATTTTGGTATACAAAAAAGGAAGCAATGAAAGAATCAAAGTTCCAACTGGGACTGATTTTAGCAGAAGCAGCAGCTTTTGGACCTACTTCAAAAAAAAAGCATTGAAGCATGCACTAAACTATATTTCACGCTGAAGTCAGTGGTTGAACATACACAAGTAAGGATGTGTTTAGGCTTTGTCCAGAATTGGAAATGACAGCAATGAAGATAAAAATAATTGTCAGTTGAAACCCTGCTGTTTCCATCTCTATCATCCTTATATAATGGGGTGGGGAGGAACAACAACTAAAGAAGTCCTTACTGAAGGATTTTATATCCTCCAATTAACCCAGAAACACTGGTTTGGGGTCCTCTATCCATTATGGACAGCTGCTGTTCCACATAAAACTGTAAACCACAGCAATCTGGTTTTGGGGTGTTTAGTGCACATCTCCCTTAGGTTTATTTTACAGCTATTAACATGAACACAAACCAAGAAATCAGCATCTACATTGAACAATTTCTGTTCCATCACTATGACAAAATTTCTTCTTTTCCTTATTACATCACAAGCTTCTGATGAGGATTTAGAACACTGAAGCACAGAAATTAAGCTGTGCTTATTGCTCAAGTCACATGAGAGAATATTCCTCCCTACTGAACCACTCTCCAATTTTGTAAAATTTCCAGCCCTTGTCAAAAGCATTTCAGATTAATGAGTGGTAGAATTTGCAAAAATTTTCCACATATTTGATTGGTACTTGTCAATTACTCTCTAAGAACACTGAGTGGAAATAAAAATTTTAGAACAAAGCTAGCGCTGAACACAGCCTGTGCCTTTCCCATTTGCCTACCTGCCTGCCTTCCTCTCTTTCTCCCTCCTTGAGAGTAAGTAGAAAAGGATTTCCCACCCTATGCAAATACATCTTAAAATACTGTTAGCTTTAAAGCAGATCATTAATCAACTATTACAGTAAATGGCACCAACTAACCAAGTTATTGCTTTGAAGCAACAACACGTGTTAAGACATTTGGAGACAGCCATGACAGTAGGTACAGAAGCACTTGAAAAAAAGACGAGGTACAAACACAACATTAAATGAACTGATGACTTGAAAAATATAGTTGTTTACTTCAATGATGTAGCATAGCCTTTTGTAAATGATTTTAATAGTATGCTCCTATTACATTTATATTAATTTACAATTTGGACGGTAGTATCTTGTAATGTGAATTCAATTCATTATTTTTCAACTTCACCCTATAGAAAGCAATTTCCTTTAAAACGAAGAAAAATAATCACCAATAGAAGTACAAATTAGAGTGGTGTCTAAAGAATTTAACTACTGCACTTATTTAAACAGAAATATTTTCATAAATTTGAAACTATATAGTTTCATTTTTCACAATCTGGTCAGCTATGTGCTATAGATACTATTTTAATCTTTGATTTCATCACTTAATAAAGTAATAAATTAAAGCTCCCTACTAGAAAGATAAAACTAGCTAAGTATCATTAGCACACAAAGGATGAGCACCACATTGGGCACTGGGGCAATGCATACTGCTAAATGGGTTTATTGCTTCAAAGATGGATCAGATCTCATACCAATATGAAAAAATTCTCCTGCAGTATCTCACCTGACATTAGCAGAAGAATGGAGACAACTCACCTACTGACAGCAGGCAGACTCTCATTTCCCAACCTGAAATTAGGCCAGTATACTAGACTAACATTATTTTGCCTCAAGAGCCAATTATTACAGAACAAATCTAAACATTTCCAATTTTAACTATCCCACCACTTTCCATGCATGGAGCCAGTTTATCAATATCCCTTCAGCATCGCCTTCTCTTCCCTTCAACAAGAAATGCACCTGCCACATGAAAATCATTTGACTTCATGGGATCTCTGGTAATGGTGTTGAGAAATCTCTTATGCTAAGTAACAAACCTATGTCATATACATAGCAAATGAGCTATGGTTTAGATCTTACTACGGACCTAATGCCTACTATTTTCACTGTGCAATGGACAACACTGCTACTTGTACTGAGTTCCCTCTGTTGTCTGTAATAGATCTTCAGTCTATAAATATTTGTAAGGTTCTATTCTCATTGCTAAGTACCAGGATGGAACAATGTACTCACTGACATCACATTCCTGCATATAATCCTTTACCAACCCACACATTGGTTCCTGAGTGTGTAAGCCCACAAATTCCAAGGGACTTCCTTACATTTGCAGACTGTGAAAGAAAACTTCCATCAAAGCAAACTGTCTAGCTGACAGACTCTATTTTGTTTCTTGATTATAGCATCACTGTTCTTTCATTAAAACTCTCCTAACAGCTGCCTTTAAGAATCTGGGACAGGATGGCTACTTAGAGAAATTAAGTGATTCAGTACCATGACTTGGCAGACTGTAATTTGATGGGCCAAAGTTTTTGTTGTAGTGACTATTAAAATTTATAAAGAAATAGAGTATTTTCACACTGCTGTTTTCTTCAATAAAATGTGTTAATCCACTGGAAGAGTAGCATTTTCCTAATAAACTACACTGAATTTGATTACATACAATTAGATCAAATGTAGGAAAAAATATACTTTGGTCAAAGTAGGTTACATTTAATTTTTATTTTAGCAAAACATACCAGTTTTTCATATTTCTGCCTAGGTAGAACATTTTTACTCATGTTAAATACAACAAAATGCTGAGGAAAAACAACCAAACATACATATATTTATGTTATGGAAAGGCTGCGCACGTTGCTGCATCCACATAATTTGCTTAGGAAGTGGAACAGTGTTTTTCTAGTGATGGACCCATAGTATTTTTTGCATTAGGCTGTAAAGCACAGCATGCTGTGCTTCAGTCTATGTTTTGGGCAGTGCTCAGAGCAGTGCTAACTGAAATGATCTCCTACCACAGGGACCACTCCGTTTTCTCTCCAACTCTGGCAGGACACTGCCCCTGGTGGAGTATACCAGTGCCATACAGGTGCAAATTAAATTAATATCAAGAGTGCCATGCAAGCCTCTTGCCCAGCTGTAAAATTCTCTGCAGTACACTGTCTGTTTGGGATAATTAATAGTTCAAATTGCTAGTGAAAAACAATCACTGTTCCTCCAATGGAAATTAGTTGGTTTACACTGTAGCGTGGCAGAAACCAGTGTGGTCAGGCTGCACAGCTATCAAACCCTGCATGTCCCAGCTTCCCAAATGCTGACTCCTCCAGATGAAGACCTGGCTTGAGCAGACTAAGTGATAATTAAATGGAATCAGTGTTGAAAGTAATGACTAGAGATGACAAGATGAAAAGCCTTCCCACATGTTAAAGCTGGTAACTCTTTAAAGTATTCACGAATATGACCATTCCCCAGTGTACCCTTACTACCATTCCATAATGATGTATTTGGAGTGGAATAATTAAAACAATAATTCCCAACAAAGTGGGAATTACAAGATAATTGACCATACTGAAGTATTAAGCAAACTGCAGTAAAAGCCAAGGATGCTCAGCACTAAGGTCAATTACAGTATAATTATGTGAATGACATTATTGCTGTTATAAAGTCTGCTGAAAGTGTAAGAGAATTATAAAAATGAATACCATATGTATCACAGGGAAACGATCAGGCAGTCCAGCTACATCTCAGTATCCACTCTAACCTCATGGATCTTCTGCTCTTTGCTTTAATTTTTCAAGGTACTCTGTTGTCCTTAGGGAAGAAGAATTTCCTTACCATGTCTTTATCTTTAAAAATACACAGTGAGTAGTAATCAGGCTCACGCAGTCAGGCAGTACAACCCAGAGCACATCATTTGTGGAACAGTTCATCCACGCATAGGAGGTTGGCCAACTTCCACTCACCCATACTGTTATCAATCAGTTTTTTTATTTTTTCTTCTTTGTCTCATTCACTGCTGTTTCTCTGTGGCTGCATTTTCAGACACCAGAAAAAGCCTCAGTAATTTTAAGTGAAAAATGATACTAACTAGCTATGAAAGGGACAGAATAAAGCTGGTTTTAATATCACATGACCCTGCCTGAGCTAACTGGATCGAGTTTAGTAATCAAGCATGTGATAACTATTTTTAATACACACTATGATTAAAATGCAAACTTTGAAGTTTTATACAGCATTTTTACCCACTAATTAACTTCACTAATTGCAAAATTAATGAAGTTAATTAGAGGATAAGAGTGTTATAAAAAACATCAAAGTCTAGTTGTGCAGTGTTGCCTGCAAGAGCAATGAGAAGGCCATAAAGAAGTCCAGAATAAAGAGAAAGTGTAGGCTCAGCAGTCTTCAAAATCTAAGCATTCTCAGAAGTTTTATGTGAACAGAAATGTAGATACATATGTACATTATGAATATGGGTATGCAATTTCCTTAAAAATATCCATGTAGCTGTTTAACTTCTAAGTATTTAATCTAAGATAATTAAAAACATCGAAGTCTAGACATTATGAAATGGGTGACAAAATGAACAATAAACTACTATGGTTGTAGGCACTAATTTCAGGGTTTTTTCAACATACACTTATCAATATGCTGTAAGAGTTGAGAGGGCCACACAGCAGCAGCTGAAGATACCCAGCAATTTTGAATTATAATCCTATCAGCAAGTGGTGTTTCTCCAGCCTCTCCTGGTGACAGGTGCATGCATGGTGGTGACAAGAAAGGTAGGTATTTAAAGCAATGGTGAGGGCGGCTCAATAGCCTTTCACAGATGGATTTTTGCAACAAATCCTTTAAAATACAGCTTCTTCACTAATCACTGGCTGAAGGATATAACACATACAAGGTTTAATCACTACTGACACTATGATGAGGGTCAAAGGATGGAGAGAAGAACTGATGGAGCTTAAGTACATGTAGTGAAGAAGAACACAGCTGTGAGGTAAAAATGAAATCCAGGTTGTATATGCTAGCAAAGGCACATGAAGATGGTGAAATCAAGTATGAAAAGAGTAACAAGCACCCTTTTGGTAAGCAAGACAGTTTGAACAAAGGATCTGATTTCAGCAGGGAACAAAACAAAAGGAAACAGATGGGCAGGAAAAAGAGTTAAAACGTTTCTTATAGTTTACAGAAACTTCAAAGTTCATAAATTACAATTACCATTAAGTCTGCTCTCGCCCACATCTGCCTACTCTTAAATATTGAATTTAATTGATGGTAACAAAACCCCAGCATTGTCAAACATTCTCCCCTTTAAACTACAGAGCAATTCAAGCAACCCATTCTCTCCATTCACCACTATGATTCCGTCTCCTCCCCTTTCAACTCAACAGACTCCGGAATAAGACCACATGCCTCAGCATACAGCAGAGTAGGCAATTTGGATAGAGTGACAAGATTAGCAAAAAGGCGTTAAGGCAGAAAGTGTAATTAGTATAAGCAATACAGTAGGTGAGCTCCAGGGCTTATGCAGGCTGCGAAGGAATACCATCCCTAATGATTCCAGGAAAGGTAAGTGCTCCATCATCGGAATACTCAAAATGCTACCACAGAAAAATGTCACAGGCATTTTAGAAAGTGAATGTGAAAATCGGGGACAAACCTGCATGTTGGTCATGACAGTCTACAAACATCTAAGTGTTACTTTATCCAAAATTACATACACTGAAATGGAAGGGTCAAAGGTTGTCAAGTTACAGAGATTCAGAAGAATTCAGGGTGAATATCTTCAGAAACCTGAGTAAGCAAGAGGTGCCAAGGAAACATGAAATTACAGCTCTTCTCTACTCAAATATTTACTTGGGGTTCTAATTACTGATTTTTTCATGCTACTGCCTTCAGAAGAGGCCTGAAACAGTTTCAACAGTTCTAACAAAACAGAAACATAGAGAATACTGGCAGTTATCTAGGGAGAAAGTGCAATGGAAAGCATGCAATCACAGAGTGAAAGAAAAAGCTCAACCAGCTGGAGCATTCAATGCAGCAGTTTAATTGTGGGCTCATACCCATGAAAGGGAGAGATCAGGAAAACCACCAGGGCTGCATTACGGGCTTTGATTAAATGGCATGCCACAAGGCAATGAAAAGCAGTATGACTCACTGGCTGTTCTTCAAAAACTAGTAAGGGACACAAACAGAAAATTCGCAGCATCCAACCTATCTCCAGAATATTAAAACTATTTTCACAGCAACTGCATTTAAAAAGAATACACAAGGATACTTGGTTAGTTTTCAGAATACTAAAAAATAAACACTAAGAAGGGAATGTTTTATGATAGCTATTAAAGGCCTGTGTTAGTATGCTTTCCACTTTGTTAAAAAATACATGCAAGAATCAGGAAATCCATCTGAACAATAACCAGGTTTTGCTTAGGGTTCTCTTTTCAGACGAGGCACCATAGTAAAACTGTTATCCTTTCACTTTGCATAGTGATGAAAATGGACTGTAAGGCACCAAACCAAGCGGAATGCAAACACTTTCCTACAACGTTGCAAGCCACAGGGGCTATAAAAACCACTTCAGTACCACCAACAGAGGTTAGAAGGTAAAAAATACAGACACCTACATCCCCTAGTTTTCCCACATCAAAGCAGCAATGATCAGGCTTTAAGTGTTGCCTTCTGCAGGTATATTTAAGCAGATTCAGTTTCCATGTGACGGGTACTAACAACTTTCTCTTGGGATTTACGTTCCCTAATTTTTCATTTTGACCAGAAGGATCCAAATATCACTAGTAAGCCCCTTTCTCATTGCTTTAAAACCACAGAGATCATTCTGAAGACAGTCCCACGAGACACTCAATTTAGTTGCCTTCAATCAGGTACTGTGCCCCAGTGTCCCACATTTTGAATTTTGGTTACATCTAACAAAGGCTATATTCATGGCAAAGGTATCAGTTTTGAGTTTTCACATTTCTGTTCCCTTCCCATCTATCCACACATATCAATCTTTCAGGGAAAACCACTTTTTTCTTCCCTTCTGCCTGCTTGTCTCTAAAGGATTTTACAGTTGTTTTGCTGCAGAGATGACCTAGGACATAATATGAAAAAAAAAACAAATTATTGTTTTAACCAAGTATTTCACAGATAGAGCTGATGATCTCTTTCTATGCTTTGTGACTAGTTATCTCCCTTTCCCCTACTTTCAATCCTATTTGTTCCTGCCTTGATCAGTAGAAAGGGGGGGGTTGAGGGGGTTGGGAAGCCTTCTAAAGGCCACCGTGATTACAAAAAGCCCCCTAAAATTCAGCAGAAATGCTCACTCCACATCTTGACTGCTGCTTCTGTCAGCTGAAACATGTTCACATGGTCTTCTCTGGTATTAAGCAAGAAAATAACAATTCAGTCATCTCTTTCCCATTAGATTTTGTGTGGCTTCTCAAAGTTGGAAGACTCAATTTATTTTGTTTTTTTAATACCCGACATGATTTAGGAAGCCACAGCCACTGCTAAGC
This sequence comes from Pithys albifrons albifrons, assembly GCF_047495875.1. Classification (NCBI taxonomy): domain Eukaryota; kingdom Metazoa; phylum Chordata; class Aves; order Passeriformes; family Thamnophilidae; genus Pithys; species Pithys albifrons. The sequence goes on along the minus strand of NC_092497.1, from coordinate 73,634,404 downwards.
ATCCACTGAAAACAGAATTCATTACCCAATCAATCTCTGAATTAGGGAGGTGAAGAAAATGTGGCTGGGTGCTACTGAATATCTGCAGATTCCAGGCCATGCTGAAGCAAAATATTCCCTCAACTATCTATAAAAAATACCTTCCACAGAGAAATCTCTGACCACTACTTTGTTCCCTCTGCCCAAATAATGTCCCAGTCCATTATATCTGCCTCACTTCATCTACGCTCACTTGCCTATGTTCCCCAGACCCTTGTTCAGGAAATTATCCCATTTCCTATTCAGGAAAGCACTCAAGCAGATGCCAGATTTGAGGCACACACTTTGATCTCAGCGAAGTCACAAGGCAGAAAAAGAAATCACAGGAATGTACATATGTGCTGAACTCTAGATGCCTACTGTGCACTATGCTGAATCTGGACCTCAGCCTGATGCAAAAATAATTGTCCCCAGTCTCATTCTTCAAACCAATGACCCTGCTAAGTGGAATGGATGGAGGAGTGGTGGGAACAGAGATTCTGCAGTCAGCTTTAAAGCAGTTACATCAGTATATAATAGCAGATTTTAAGTACAACACCTACTTTAAATACTGAAAAGATAAAACACGTGGTCCTTTCTGCCAGATTTTCAAATACATTACAGCTCTTGAACACTGTAGACTTTGCCAAGAGAAGCAGCAGTAGCTTTTACTTCTCTAGGATTTTCATTATTTATATTAGACAGGTCATGCTGTTAACATTTTAAACGTTAAAAGCACAATCAAATACTAACTTCAGGCTAACTAGAAACGTTCTGATGTTAGCAATGAGTAGCCAATACATTTTTAATTCACTTTAGAGAAGAGGAGAAGCAAAAATCTCCCTCTTGTACTCCTCCTCCTGCACTCTCCTAAGCAGTTAAGTGTCACAATTTGGCATGCACATACATGACCTTCTGTTCTACAAAAATGACTTTCTTTAGATAATTTCTGAAGACAGTTCTCTCTCATTTAAACACTTCATAATATGATACATCTTTCTGTTAGCTTTTAAGATAAGGGTACAGTAATACCTTTAAAACAACATTCTGGTTAACGCTCCTAAATTATGTAATTTGCTGGATTCAACTCTACAGTTACAATAATTTTCAAAGAAGATGGATATCATACATTACCATTATAGCTATACAACCCTGAGTTGAATTTTCCTTTGCTGAATTACTAACACTTTAGTGCTGAAACTGATCTGTTTTAAAAACATCATGTGAAACGTTTGTAAAATACCATATATGCTCAGGCTTTTTATTTTGAATAATTTGAAATGAGCTGGTGGAAATAGGCAACCAAAAAAACCCCAAACTCTTATGCTTTCTAACCTAGCGTTAAGTACATTTTTAAGAACAACAAACCTATTTCCAAACAATACCTATGGTGTGGATTTGATCTGCGAAGAAGCTGGTATTTCATCAAGGCTTCAGGAAACCACTTAAAAAATTTCTTTATAAACCAAAATGAAATATGTTTATTTCCATGTGGGATGCCTCTAGAGGAGCTGACAAATAACAAGTTCATCAAAATGACAAGTTCAAGATATTTTTCTTGTTGACTGTAAATAACCTCCCTATGAGCCAGTTAGGAGTGTGGAGATCAAAGGCCCAAGCAGCACTATAAAAGCAGCATTTACAGGGTTAAGGGAAAGCCTCCACAGGCTTCCTCAATACAGTTAATTTCCTGTAGGCACTGCTCACTGGGTGCAACAGTGAAGACAAGCATTTTTGGACTTGCTTTGAAGTACAACAAAAACCAACACATTTTAAAGGACACCTAAGCAAGCAGCTTGACCTTATGCAGAGTAAAGAATTATTTTAGGTGTAAAGAGAAGGCTGGATGCATGGGATAACTTGTAAAATGGGTTGCTCAGTTGGGAAGGGTTGTTAAGTCTTGAATTACAACAGTTTTATCAGTGCATTTATTCTCCTTAATAGCTTGCTAAGATCGTTCTTTTTGAGGCACTAGTCAAAAGAGCTAGAAAAGTGTTTCCTAATGCAAGGCTTGACCACTATGATGATCTCCACACAAACCATCTTCAGATTTCAAGAGTGAGTGCAGGCTTTACATCAAGTAGACAAAGCACTGCCAAGAAGTCTTTAGCCAGAATTTAAGAGGCTGAGTTGTAAGTCACACCACTGTTTAGTGACCAACATCTGGGCTATGTGTGTCTCCTTGCAATGCTATCTTGCTTACTCTCAGTAATGAGCTAAATCCTGCCTTAAGACAAAAAGTCTTGAATTTTAAAGCAGGTTTTCACTACAGGTTCCTGCTAAGACGGAGACAGATTCTGCACCTGTCCAATCTGTTCTCCTTCATTTCATTAACCTTCCCTGCCCTTTGTATTACAGGGTTGGAGGTGAAGGAAAAGCTTTATTTGTTGTGCCAGGTAAGACTATCAGAATGATCACTATGCATTAATTTTAGTTCTGACAGTCAATGCAAATTTCCATTTAAAGACACCTACAGCACCAGATGGAGCCCTTAAAGCAAGAAAGTGTAACAAGCTCTTTCACAGCAGGCACAACTGTATCCAAAGCTCTAGCCTACAGACGGAAATCCTTTTTCCCTGCCTACACACTCTCCCACGGCATAGGGCACTTTCCCTACTGACAAAAATAACATTCCCACATCTACCTCTGGGGCTGCTCCTTCTCCAGCAGGAAAAGAAGGAAGCCCAGAAGAGTCCTCTAGCTGTGCAGTAGCCCATTCTGGGCACCTTGCTAGCTGGCAACTGAGCACTGTGTCATAAATCATGATCTGCGGTTGAACAATCTTGCTCCATGTACAGAATGTGGCAGAGCCCTATCCATGTGGCCCTAGGCTGGAACTAATACAATGAGGAGTAACTCAGGCACAGCACTGCTGGTGGGTGGTGTGGTTTCAAGGTGGGTTAACATTAGTCCCAGGGTTTCGGTGGGGTGCTTTGTGGCATCCTGTGGCACATACTGTGTGATGGCTGGTTAGCCTAGGGTAGGTGACACAATCAAACACATCCACACCCCTTCCCACAACCCTCTCAACAGTGCAGTGTGCTTCAGCTCATCTGGCTATATGTACAACCCAGGGCTGTATTGAAGGAGCCATACCAAAATCTCAAAATGTACACAAACTGGAAGGAAGGATGTAAATTCAACCAAAGCTCATCTTCTGCAAAAATGTAAGAGATTAAACAGTCAACTGAAAATGGAAGTAGCTCAAAAGGATTAAGTGAGCAAACTAGAAGCATGCATGTACTTGTCAAAAGCGGGACTCAGATCCACTGTGAGTTTTCAAAAAGATTAATTAGGTAAAAATAGATCACAAAGTTGTTGTCAGATGACGAACTATTTGCTCAGCTGGTGTTAAAACAATGCTTATTTTGCAAAACCACTAGCCTATGGGGAAACTATGTTAAACATTAACCAAGAAGAGGCACAAAATAATGAAGCAGCCTTGGTATGTCAACTCAGCCCCATATTTGGGAACTAAACATCAAGTGGTTGACTATAACTTCAGGATCTAAGATGACCAGAGGGACGTTTGGGACAGAACAATGCATGTGCCAATGGGAGGGGAAATTTGTTAATAACATCGGAGAAATTATTATCGTATGTATGTTTATTCTGGGAAAAATCAATTAATATATATGTAAAGTACAGTATATAAACAGGAGCTTTTTCTGTACTTGGTATGCACATTATTTTGAAGAAAATATTCCCTCGTGCATCCAGAGCCAAATGAAGAGTGCCTGTTTCTTAATGCTACATTGGTGTTAAGGAGGCTTTGACCATTTTTTGTAACAATTAATGCCGGTGCAAAAAACTAACACTGCGGAGGGCAAAAAACTGTTTTCATATTTGAGAAATATAGGCTTAATAGTGTGCTTTTTCCTTTGATCACGTGAAGTCAACTAAGTCTCTTCATGCCTCAGTTCATTATCTATAAAAGCAGAATAATTTCCAAGTCTAGAGCACATTTCTTTCCCTTACAGGGTTGTTGTGGTGATTAATGTATGGAAGATTTGGAAGTACTCCAGTATCACCAAAATGGATCTATTACATATGCTAGACTAAAATGGGAAAATTCCTTGTATCAGCAGAAATACAACTAGAAGATTAGAGCAATCCAACTTCTGTAACAGAGTATCTACACTATACTCCAGAAACTATACAAATAATAACTTTAGTTAATTCTTATTTTGCATAAATCTGCATCACACAGACATGAGACATGTAAAAGAAGAAATACTTCTGCACTGTATGTAAACCTTTCATCAGACAAATTCATGAGAACCTGAAGCCACTACATCTGAGATGTAAGTAAATAGTCCGAACAAAGTTTCAGAAAGAAAATGCTGCTGGTTACTAATGCTGTTGTTTTCTAATTACCTATGCATAACAGAAATGTGCTATCTCCAAGTTTGTGTCTGAAACTATTTTTTCTCAAATTAACCTTATGTATTTGAAATGAGCACAAAGCCAAACTTCCAGCTGCCTAATAAACTCAAACCTGTACTTCAGAATGTGTAAGACCTTCTCAAAGGCAGCCAGATGTCAGATAAGCCTCCCTGATTTCAGAGATGCAGAGCCACTATTCCCATCAGCATTCTTTTTACTATAACCCACCAAGTACACAGTCTTTTATAGCTCTGTGCTATGAAGTGTTTGCACTTAAAGCACTCCACAAATATGAAAAACAAAAGGGTATGTGCTTATTTGATTAAAATCCAATGTAAATTATATGCAAAATAGGTGCAGCCCACTGGTTCATGGCAAGTTGCCAGTAAAGAACTTTTGTGCTGAAGGATGTGCACTGCTTATTTAAAGCTTCATATCTCTGTCATACTTGTACTTCTGTTTGATTATTTTACGATTTTCTACAACTAAATGTTCTTTCCCATATCCACTCTCTTCCTAATTAGCACTCTATTTGCTTACTATATGACATCAGGCAATGCAAAAAAAATTTTGCCACATGATGCAGAGTGATTAATCTGTGATTGGCGTGAGTTCAATCCAATCTCAGCTTATGCAGTATTACCACTTCTCTCGCTTCTTGCTTTTGTAATCACTCAACTATTGTTACTCCAATGCAAATTCATTTCAGAAGCATGTTCCTGATTCTGGGCCTCAGTTCCTCGCAACTCCAAGTAAAGCACTTGGGGCCCTTCTTACAGGTCTGCAAACAAAACAGATTAGCCCAAAGTAGCTCTAAGTAGAGGGGCAAGTGTATTTCAAACACAAAACTATCCAAACCTGATTAAAAAGTATCCAGGAAGTGACGCAGAAAATCCACCAGTTAGTTTTTGCCAATTCTCACTCAATTTAGATGATCTAAAACTGATTTCCCAAATGCTGTTCAAACACTAATATGGAATATATTTGTTTTGATTGAGCTTTAAGTCCCCACTTTTCAGAAATTCCTCATTTTTCCTTTATTCGAGGTTGAAATTTGCTAAGATAATTTTTTAGCTCCCTTTAGAATTGTTCAGGGTATTCCCCAAACAGGGAGGCAAAAATAATTAGGGATTTGACATGCACAAGCTGATATTTACAGTAACATCAGTCCTAGTACATGTTTGCTGGAAATAGCTTGGTATTTTTACCCTTTGTTTTAATATTTATAGGATTAATAACATATTCAGGCCCTGATCCCACAATATTTAACATCTGGGCAAAACACTTCTTGCTGACATCCACAGGGCTGTGGTTTGGCACAACAAACATACTGCATGTTAGAAGAAACAGCAATGGCAGCAGCAAAAGCCAATTTCTTCCTTATCTCTTTTTGTGTTTCCCTTCTATTTGTGAAGACAGTAAGAATAATATGGCAAGCATAACAAAGGGGAATAATGAAAATACTTGTGGACAATTGCTCAAAGTGGATCCATAAATGGCATGATTACTTTACTACTGTGGTGTTTGGTTTTAGGACTTGAAGCTCCATGGCAGCAGGTGACAAAAAATAACTGCATAAGACAACTTCAATGCTCCAAAACCCTATGGGTACCTCATATACCACCTGGTGCACATGTCACAGCAGAGGCAAGGAGTACCTTTATATGCCTTCAGAGAGCAATATAAAACAGTGTCTTCTCCTTCCATCACAGTAGTGTCTTCACCCCTGTGTACTTTGCCAATTTCCAGCTGACCTGCGTAACAGTGAACTTGATGGTTACAAGAAAACTACAATCAGAATAACAAATATGAAGCATTTCTCCTCTCAAGTAAGATCTTCCAGATCATACACTAACTTTCTCCACAATCAACCAACATAATCATCTTTTACAATATGTTAAATGCATTAAAGATTCCAAGCAATCAATGTTCAGGCACAAAACTCATGCGCCAGAGATGGCTAGAGCAAACTTGCAGGTCCTCCAGGGCCAAAACTGCCTTTTCAGCAGAGATATCCTAATGTAATGCTATTCTTCTGCCTTTATTCTCTGCCATGCCTTCAGACAGACATGAAAAGCAGGACAGCTGGAAAACTGTGAATCAGACACCAAGGTATAAAGGTTAGTCTCCAGGAGCCAGAAATTACAAGGATAGGCATCTTAGACATGTATTTTTAAATGCTTTCTTTCTGTCTCCTTCTTTTCCTGAAGGACTAAATGCAAAATGAAATCATCTTACAGAAGGACAGTCGCTTCCCCCCTGTGCTCAATCATTCCAGTCACACTATGTTGTCCAGTAACCTGCATTGATAATTCCTCATGAATAAAATGCCAACATTATCATCCACAGCTATGCTGTTGACATGCTTTTGCTATTTCACTAAAAATACCATTAATTTTCTGGCTTCACAACAGCTGAGCTACTCCCCATTTGAATATACAAAAGAGTATTTTGTTTAAACCAAATTAAAAGCGTTCCAGTAAATGACTTCAATTTTGCTGGCTATGCTACTTGGTGTATACGGTTCTATTTAATCCCCTCTTTTCTCAACTCTCCCCTTTATATAGCCCCCTCCTTTTCTCACTTTTTTTTCCCCTCCCCTTAGCTTTTTATACTTAATCCTTTCATTTCAGGAACTGGATTTGCCCAGCAAGACATCCACAGCCAGAGCAAGCTTCAAAAACATTGTGCCAAAGAGTTAAGGCAGTGGTGAAAATTGCCTTCAGTCTGCTTTTTTCACCTGTTTGCCTGAACATATTTAGCAGTAAGGAAAGGAAGGGAAAGGGGAGGGAGAAACATATAAATGCTGAATACACCTTCCTTTTCCCATCCAGGCAAGCATCCACATTCCCCATTTAAGCTGGAATGAAAACCACCACTTCTGCCAAGCCCTCCTGGCATCTCACCACTTTATTTGTTCTCATTTGTATCTAATGCTTTTGTCAACAGTTCAACAAAAGTCAAAGCAAACAACCCACTACAAACACTGGGGGTAACAGCAACAAGCATGAATCCTTCACAATTATTCAGTCCAGCTGCTCAGTGCCTGTCCAGGCTGCTTTCATTTACAACAGTGTCAACAAAAGGCTGAAACCCAATAACTAGGTGGGTCAATACTACCACTGTAAACCCTCCTGTGAAGGAAATGCTCTTCTGCTGCTTAACTGCTTCAGCAAACATGCAGAATAATTCAGTTAGATAGACAAGTGCTTGCCTAATCATTTGTTGTGTGAATTATTCAAGGCTTTCCCCTTGAACTCCTAAACGATGGCTCTTCAAATATTTCCGAAGAACCACCAGATGTTCTACTGGAGAAAAGGAAACATCAGGCACATCCTGACATAACAGAGGACAATGGTAATCTGTGATCTTGAAAAGCATTAATGCTTAGAGGATTAATGCCTTCCTTCATCTTGCTTTTGGTGTCACTGTACAGAAAGCACACAGCTTTTCATATACTAGCGCTAGGCATGCATCAGTTTACGAGCTGCTTGATCCCTACACATAAAATCAAGGCTCTTGCCTATAATTTTTCTTGCTCTTTTTCATGTGAATTGTAAAAGCGTTCTCTCTGGAGAATATGTAAAATGTGGGTAAAAACTAGCAAAGTAATTAGTTAGGTTAGTGCAGAGAGGAAATACGCATTCAGTCCCACATATCTCCCTTTTTCCACTGCCCCCCACGCTCATTTGATCTGCTCCTAATCACCCACTTTCTGTTGCCTGCAAACAGAAGGCCAAAGTTCATGTGCGTTTCTCCAGAGGTTTCACCGGAGTTCATGTTTACACTTTGAACGAGAAGAGCAAACTAGTCTTATTGCATAGAACTAAGCTGCTAAAAACTATGGCCATGCCACCCTGACGTCCAATCTCGTCAGGATCTCAGAGGCTGAGCAGGGTCAGGACGGGTTAGTACTTGGATGGGAGACCTCCTGGGAATACTGGGGGCTGTAGGTTTCAGTCCTGAGGACTTCAATGTCACCATCCCAGCTTGCTCAGCCGTGGCAGATGAACCTCAGGAGTTAAAGGGTGGGGTCAGTTCTGTGCACGCTGTGCCTCACCTAAAAAATCCACTGCGCAGGCTGGAAGGGCACACCCACGTGGGGAGAGCCCTGCCCAAAATTTTCATTCATGAAGCCTAGCCATGATGATGAAGTTGCTAAGCATTATATATTTTACTTCAATTGCCTCTTCCTATGGGAAACAGCCACCTACTCGTTTTCATCGGCTTTTCGTCACAATCATATCATTACATTAACATATTTAAACTTTCAGTTAAACGTTGGGAAAACGGGCAAATTAAGTAAAAAATGGTGCTTGTTTTGATTTAATTTTATTGGCAAGAACAACACTGGATAGGTACAAATGTTTTTCCTAAGACAAGTTCACATATACATCACAGTGCAGTGTTGGACGGGTATGTATCTTCAGCCAGAACACAGTATCAAATACACTTATGAATATTTTATTTTTGACATCTAGAGTAACAGTTCTGCACACTGGATAACTAGTATTCCAGATGGAATTCCTAGTAGTTTTACCACTTAGAAAAATAGTAAGAGAAATTCTCTCTGTATGTCAAATTGAAGAACATATTTTTGGTATTGTAATTAGAATCTGTAATGTATTTTGTTTGCAAAACACATGGCTTTACAGTGATTGTACTGTAGCAATCTCTGGTGTTGTGTGTTGTCTACATGAAGAGACTTCTATCAATGTTTTCTTGCCCCAAACCATCATGAAACACTTGTCTACTAAATAGCAGAGCAGCTCCATCAATCTGTGATGGGCTTAGCTGTTAGTCCCCACTACTAGTTAACCCTATTCTACTTGGTGAGAAACTTCAGTTGTATTTACTACTTTACATCAGGTTATTGCTATTTGCAATACTAAGTTTGTCAGTATTAGCAGGACTGTTAAGAGTCATTAGAACAGGATTTGCAGAATTCAGTTTAGGGTCTACGCAGAGGAAAGGCCAACAGAGAGCTACTGTAGGACAGAAAACATCTGATATCAAAAGGATCAAAAGGATTACAACTTGCAGAGATTAACAGGGAAAAAACTGCAGTATGATGCTAGATACTCTAAAAAGAATAGGGAAGAGACACATCACAGTCTTTGATGGTGTCTCCTCCTCTTCATCTAGAGCATGAAGAAGGGTCCAAAAATGGCACCTCCAGCCTTTGCCACAGCTGAATGTAATGCTGCTAGCAGAAAACCTTTATGAAACATGCAAGAGTCATACAGAAGGTCTGCTAAATAACTTAACTGCTTTCAAACACCTGCAGTGCGATAGAAAGTTTTTAGCCTACCTAGATGGTGAGCATACAGTGCTTTTTCTAAAGGCATTGAACTGATCCTAGACAGGCAACTTTTCTGTGCTAGTCCAGGGTGCCTTTGCTACTCTAACACCAATTATGCATACTGATGGACACTTGGAAAGATACCATATTGCAAGGGAATGGCAGAGAAAGGGTTTCTCTCACCCCACAAGGTTTAATTTTTATTTTAAAGGGATTATGTTATAACTATTCAGCATTGAAATATTTTTATATTTTGCAGCATGAGACAACAAGGCTCATTACAAAATAATATTTACTCTTTTCTCAAAGCAGGGGAGGAAAAGCAAAACATTAATTTCTTCAAGGGCTAAAATCAATTGCAGTTTGGTATTTTTAAAAGAAATAGAGAGGTGGGACAGAAGTTCAGCAAACATATCAGAAAGAAATGAGAAATATAAGCACACAGCTATAATTGCTGCAGGTCAGATACAATGATTTTCTAATGCCTGCTGTTTTAAGATCACAAGGCAGTGCCTTATATTATTTAGGTCAGCATTGGCTTTTCAACTCAACACAACCAGAGACTTCTATATAGTCTGACTACTTTGTTAATAAAATAAAATGAGAAAAGGACTCAGAAATATGTTGCTGTAGCTGATGAGTTTTATGTTGGGAGTGTTCTGTGCCAAAAACCCACTCAGCCCTGTGGGCAACTCTTCTGTGGTAGCTTCTTCTAGTAGTTCTTCCATATTATGGTATTGCACCTCTGCAGAGCACACCAGTCTGACAAAACAGGACTCGGTCAGCAAAATCAGTGTTATTATTTATTTTGACCTGTCAAGATTAATAGCAGAAAAAATACTGCATACCCTCTTTCAAACAATACAGTGACTTGAAATATGCCAGCTTCTGTGTATGGAGAATCTGCAATATATAGCTCACCCCGTTAATAAAAAAAGGAACAAAATCTGTTGAAATTTTTTTCATTCTCCTACCTCTCTGCCCAACTTACTCATAAGTATGCATTAAGAACACTCCCACAGCTGCATTCATTGCCTCTCAAGAGGCAGAAAAACAGAGGTGCAGCTGTGCCTGCTAATATTAGTATGCAAACAAGTAGGGTTGGACTGGCAGCTATACCTCACTTAAAAGCATCTTAGCAGTCTTTGATAAGCTTGCAGATCAAAAAGAAGTGACACAGAGCAATCTGCTGTCCTTTTAATGCAATTAGCAAATTAAAGTGGCATTTCACTTCCAATACTTCATTATAACACTGACTGCACCCAGTATTAGCTCAGGATACAATATACACAGTGTTCCCCCTACAGTGATTCCTGAGACTTGGTGAAGAACTGGGGCAAGGCCTGCACTGGCAGCCAGTAGTCTGCACAGCTTCTGAAGCCAGACATGAAACCTCCATCCTGGTGCACCGCAGTGAGGTTGAGGGCAGACACAGGTCAGGGCAGAAAACACTTGGCACCTGGCAGGGCACTGGCAGGAAGACAACAACCCCCATACTGGCAGTGCTCTCAGTAATTGCTCCAAATAGGCAGTGAAAAATACCATACCCCGGGTTTTGGACCTCACAAACACAATCGTGGCTGAGTCTCTTGCCAGGTCAGCTGTCACACTACTGATTTTTGTTAAGCCCCTACATTTTATGATTTGTGTGAGACCTGCTACCCCTCAACTTCAATTTCTACTACAACCTGGTAAGAATGAAGCACAGAGTGGTGGAGTAACGCCGAGTGGAAACAAGTGCTCATTTCAATTTTCCTCTTAGATTACTTTTGTCATGGAAGACTGACAAGCCAAACAACACCGCAACTTAGAAGAATAATTTTTCATTTGTTGCCTCCCGTGCATCCAAAAGCAAGCTAAGAGCATTCCATTGAGACCAATGTCAGGCTAAATCCCTCCACTGTGGTAAGTACTGCTGGGAGGAACCTGGATTCATTCCCTCTGCCAGGAACTTGGGGCATCCCCAGGGTACCCTCTAGCTCCGGCCCTGCTGCTATCAGGCAGCACTGCTCCACCAGTACCAAGGAAAGAACAAACTAAGGAAGATTAATTCACAGATGTTCATGCATTTCACACACAGGGTGCCCTGTAGTCTGTTGCCAGGGCAACAGGAGACCACCAGTGCGCGCTTTATTGGCTTTATGAAGTGTGTCTCAGGGGCTATAGTCCAAGAAATGCTGCATGATAATCTTCAGGCTTTTCAGAAGCCTTGTTTTGTCTTTATCCACATTTAACCCTCTGAGTGTTATTAAGAGCATCACTATGCATGTCTGGCACATTAAGAAAAGTAGTGATAGGAAGTGGGGAGACATGCACAGTCTCTGCTTCCAGCCTAGAAACCCTGGAAACATGTTCTCAGTGACTGCTCCTACCCACTGTGTGTTAAAGTTTTAGCCCACATGTCGCAGTTTAAGCTGATCCCCTCGCTGTGTTAGTACAGCTGTGTGTGTGGACAAAACTCACAAAAGCAAGTGCATCAGCAACACAAGTGTCACAGTAGACAAACAGACTACTGATGGAAGCACATTTTCTCAGTTAACATCAAAAGAAGATTAAAAAGAAAAATAAGTGTCCCACCAACTTCCTAGACACATTATGAGAAAAAACACACTCTTATTTTGAATCTCAACATGTGACACCATCAAGCCAGCCATGCCAAAACCTTAATCACAGTATCATCTATAAATTTAAACAAACCAATTCGTCTCTTCTCCTCGCTCCAGGTCAGTGTCATGCATCTCCCTCTGGCTGTCCTCTCACCAGCCAAGGCAGGGCTGCAGACAGGGAGCAGGAGGGAAGAAGGGTTAAAATCACAAATGACACAATGCCTAAAGCAGCAGCAGCCACCACTGACATCAAGCAGTAATCCAGCAAGAGAAGAGCGGGAGAAAGCGAGGGTGGCAGAGGTGATCAGTAGAAAAAACGGCCTGCATTCAGGCTTGCAAGAGGAAGGGTACACAGGGACAATAATTTCCTGGGAAAAGCTAAAGCCTAACGAGTATTTACTCTGCCTCCTTTATTCAGACAACCAACCCTTTTGTGGCAGGGGTTTCCTGACTGACAGGAACCCAAGGCCCGTTAATAGGATTTCCATATTATTTCCAACACCTGCCTAGAAGTTATTTGTTTACATTGAACAAGGCAAGATTCTCAAATCAGACATCTGCTTCTGGTTTGGGCATATTTTAGGAAACCATCTAGAAAGAAGCTTTGTTGCTATGGAGACATTTTTATTTTCTTCCCATAGCTGGCTGAAAAACATTAGCATTTCCAATTTTTTGTTCTTCAAAAGACCAAATGCTGCTTGAGGAAACATAAAACTTTTCAAATTGCTATGCAGAATAGGCTAATCGGGCTTTAGATATTTAATTAATCTTTCAGCTCAATTAGAGCTGTACCAAAGAGGCAGAGAACCATGCAACTTTCCTGAAAACTGCCCATAGCAAATTCCTGATGTCTGGCCTAATTGCTTCATTCCTCAAAGCACAGTTAAAACTTTGTAATTCATGTTGCACTCAGCAATCTTGCATAACAACTTGTGAATCAGACTACTCATTTCCCTCAACTTATAAAATCAGCCGGAGGAGACTGACAACATTTGGACTAGGAGTGTGCTTCTGCCCCACTGCCAGGGAAGAGATGGAAGGAGCAATATAAATATTAATATAACTATTAACCTACTACTAGCATTCAGTGACTTTAGTGATATGACAGGAATTTCCAACACATGTCATCAATGTCACAGAATCAAAGGATACATTTTTTCCTCCCTTTAGCAGATAATCTGCACACCCAAAGAGTCCACTGATTTGTGTAAAAATAAGGGATGTTTCAAGTTACTTTGGACTTAAGGGTTTTAAAGACAACTCAAAGTCAAAATATTAAGTGCTTAATAAAAAAAAAATTAACAAATCACAGTGCCAACAGAAATCTATAACGGCATCTAGTTTGTATCCTGCTTTAAACAAAAATTGTTAAGTGTTGTTAACACCTACGTAACTTGACCTATAAATGCATTCTTAATTCCAGACTCATTCACCATGAGTAAACTGGTGTTAAGACAGCATCCGAAGTAGGATTTTAATCACGCACAACGATGAGAACTTTAAAAGATATAATAATCAAATTAATTCCCTCCCCCTATTTTTTTCCTCCAGCTATTAAAGTGCCAAAGCCCTTGCATTGGAGACTTTTTGCACCCATCTCCTCATCCCAGCAAACTTCCTCTTCCTACTCTATGATGTGAAGTCATAATCCTGTGTTATCAACATCCCAGTCTGTTGCCATGGAAATAATTAGACATGACTGCTGAGGTTAGAAATTACAGCCCATGTATGTGTTTGCCTTCTGGGTGAAGAGAGTATCTGGAGAAAGAATATTTGAGTTACCCTAAATCACCAAGTGGCAAAATGAAAGTCTGATAGTGAGAAGCACTACAGGAATTTCACCAAATGTGGGCACACGACTGTGTAAGAGTCACCCTGTGGTAACTGGCAAAAGGATGCAAGGTAAGAGGACAATGTGCAGTTACTACACAGAAGCAGGTAATAAGCTATTGCATTAAAGAGGTGAAGCCAATGAAAAATGGTAGAAGCAGCCATTTGATACCAGGGTATGTGGTGTTACTTCTACATGAACATGAATACTCTACACTAAATCAGAATTCCCAGATGACCTCACGAAAAAGACTTAAGATGTGACACTGTATGAACTGAAGAAACATAAAGCTCATTTGGGGCAGGGGGGCAAAGGGGAGGGAGGTGGGGGTAGAGAAAAGAAGAAAAAAACACAGCAGGGATATATATACCTGAGGTTCAGTTTCACGTTCTAAAAGTCTGTTAAAAAACATGAGGCTTGAATGACATACTACAATTCTAGCTATGAAAAGGGTTTTAAGAAAAAAAAGCAGTATCAAAAAATCCACTCCTGAAGACAGACTGAGACAACAAACAGGACCCTGCTAATTAGTATTTGTTCTGCTTCAGCATACAGTTATTGGACAAGACTGCAACAAACAAGCATGTCTCACCCAATCACATCATTAATCCACTCACGTTCACCACCTGAGGACCAGCTATGCCCCACAGATATTTATTCATCTGTTCCACGAACAAACAATTACAATACATTTTCTGGAATTAGGGCACCTGTTACATTCAGTACAGCTTACAGGCCCAGAAGCAGATATCAATTAATACTGAAAAAATTACTGTATCACAAGACAACAGAAGTTACTCATTACTATTTGGTAATGCTACCCCCAAAACACCCATGAAGATCAAAACCACAACTCTTGCAGAGCAGTGTAGTTCAAATATGCTCTGCTTAAAACTACCACTGCATCATTACAGAAAGCATAATAGATGCAATGCCTCCTTTCCGAACACGGAAAGGCACAAACAGAATCCATGACACAAGTGAGAAATGTGTGGATTTTAACTAGCCTGAGAAGTGCTTTTCAGCTGAACGGTAATTAAGTGGGAGAATAATAAAATGATCAGGAAATAAATTCTGCCAATTTCTTTAAGCTTGTAACTGGTTAACTATTTCTTTGGCTTGTTAAATACATACTGAATGCAAAGATATTTGGCAGGACACTCATGCCACTAGAGGAAGTCACATTTAAAAGAAACCTGACAATTAGGACAAAGTCCACAGCAATACATCACAGCAGTTTATGTGGTGTTCCTCTATCAGCAGAAGAATAAAGCCAGCAACATAATTACATCTGGTAATATCCAAAGTCTTATACTATATGTTGGATATTTTTATTTTAAACTATCTTGTGTTTTCCCGAAGCATTACACTCACACAACTCTTTTTTAAGTATCAGGTTATTCAGGAGTAAGCAGCTTACTCTTAATTACAACTAAATGAACATAGGACTAAACAATTAATATTGGCTAACAGCTTGTGAAGTACTGGAGCACTGCCTACCATAAATGCAAATGGAATGCAGGAATCTCACCCATCCACTTTCCCTTAATCTCCCACAAATGTAATTATTAGCTTTCACACAGATTAAGGCAAAAGTAATCTTATTTCTAAATTCACCTCGGTTTGCCCTGACAGACTTCTTTCTCCAAATTCACCAGTATGTTTGTCAGAAATTCATCCCAAAGCTGCATTCAATTCATTATTTCAGATTTTTCCATTAAAACTCTTTATTTTTCCCAGAGGAATCTCAAACTAGCTGTTTTACTCCTGCCACAAGAGTACAGTTTTAAATTACTGGCACTTCTTGCTGCTGAAACAGTAACACCCACCATCAAAATGAACAACATTTTCACTACACTGGCAAGTCTTACTACAGGCATAGTCTCTGCCCCAAATAATTTAAAATTCAGGTGAAGAAAAAAAAAACAGAACCAACCCAAACTCAAACAAACAAACCCCAAAAGAAAGGCAGTGCACAACAGGCATATAAGGAACGACATAACCTAAATAAACAAATAACGTGGTAAAAAGTTACACACGTAACTGCATGAAGCAGTGCTTCAGAAGACTCAGAAGACTCCTTAAATAAGCTGCTTAGGGTGCATCCTAGCTAGCTCTGGCAGGTCCACAAACCAGCCAGCACCTGCAGTGAGAGGCATGGGAAGAGATTGTTAACACTAGACTACTTTTTGCCAGGTGGAGCGTTAGCACACAAAATGTTTCCATAGTGTTTTCGAAGGGCATTTGCAGAAGGAACTTTGTCAAGGACCAGTGAAACTTTTGCCACATTTGTCCCAGGGAAGGTACCAGAGCAGGGAAGAAGGACATGACTCCTTCATCAGGAGGTCTCATAGGAGGCAAAAAAAAAATTTGGGCAGTGCAATTATCAAGCAAGAATCCACTTTAGAATAGTATCTTTTTTTTCTTTTTTTTTTTTTAAAAAAGAAGTTTTACAGCTTCAAAAAGGAGACACACCAAGTCCTCCATGAAAAGCTGCTTGGTTAACTGCAGAGCTGTTTGTCTTTCTGTCTAAACACATTACATTCCCTCCAAACCCTTGAGCACAGCCCTGGCACATGCCACCCTACTCCTTCACCTTTTGTGCTCCACAGCCTTGCCACTGCTCAAAAAGCACTCCCATGACCCAGTTTACTGCATTTAGAGTTTTCCCACACTTCAAACCTGGCAACAGATTTGGAGGACTGAATTCAAGAAGAAATCAAAGAGCACCCAAAGCTGCCCTTCTTCACAGAGTTTGCTGTGCCAATGCTGATCTATTATTTAGGAACAGCTCCTGGACAATCTCGTGTTACCTGAAAGGTGACTACTCAGCTTCAGCAGTGAACTGCTCACTCCAGAGATACACTGGGAAGGATGTGAGCCCAGTCTAGCTTATCAGGCAGAAAAAGTCAAGAGTGATGCATCTGCCTTTTCCCTAGTCTACACTAAGAGGAGAGTCAGGACCAGCACTGCTAGAGAAAGCAAGTGTCACTAAGAAAACCATGAGCAAATCTAAGGTGCAGGAAGTCATGGCAAGAAATAGGACATTTCAGCCAAATTTCTTTCTTTGTAGAATTGTGTGTTGTGTACTTTCATTGTCTGAATTGCACACTAAAGTGTAAATGTACACTTTACGAGCTCTTTTAAAATTTGCCCTGCTTAATAATCTGTATCAGCAAGAAAACACTTTAAAGTGTCTCTCACAATTAAACCCAGGCAAAACCTTATATAAATCAAAATTTTGCTACCATATCAAAACATTACACTGGGGCTGTATAACATCGCCCATTTCCTCATTACATGCTACACTAATTACTACCAGCAGATTGAGAATTTTCTGCACATTAGAGGCTTTTAGAGGAGCTATAAAAAATTTCAGGCATCATTAATTTAAATTTGTATTGAAATTTCCTTTTGACAGATGGCCAAAAATTACTTACTATTTAGAGTACCAGAGCCTGCCTGTTTGCACATTCAAAGAGGAAAGGAAAAAATTAAAAGGAAGAAGGAAATTTATGTCACATTCATTACCTGTTAAATGTTAAGGAGCACTATCCTGCATGAATAAATTATTTCTTACAAGCACACAGACTCCAGCTGCTGGCAACTGGCACGTTCTTGCTGACAAAAACAGTCTCAAGTCACACAGCAGACAATCATAAAATGTCTCTCTTAACTGGGAACCACTTAAGGGAGGACAGATCGATTGAGCAAGTGACTAACTGCTACTCTGGGCATCACTAAAAACTTTTAAGGAAATTAGCAAACTATTTCACCTTGCAAAACTGGCAGTAAGTTCCATAATGCTGACACACAAACCACTTCATAACCTGAACATCGTGCAAGACAAACACCTACCTATCAGTTCAAAGTAAACTGGTACAAAGTAGTGATGTTGTGCTCTCCCCTCCTTCTGGAAGCTGCATGAGTCAACAGTGCCTTTGAATCAATCCCAGACAAAATCAGCCTTCTTAGTACAAACGCTCCCCCTAACACCCAGGTCAGCAGAAACACCTCAGTCCCACAAATGTTACAGAAACATGACTAGCATATACTGTTTAGAAACAGTGAATCGTATATACTAGCAGTTCTCCTCAGTTACTTTCTTGATTGAAATCCTCATGGTTCCAACTGTGCAGCTATTCAAACTTGCTCAAGAAAGCAGGTGGGTTTGTATTCCCCATATTTAGGCATATGGCCTACTTGTACGTTTGTTTGAGTGCAGGAAAAAAGGAAAACAGACTAAACCTATCTGTTCACAGCGAAGAGTGGATGTTCTAGGGAAATCGTAATTATCTGTGCCCAGATTAATGCATAAAGCAGTAATAGCAGTTTCTAACCCTCATGACAAAGAAGCTGAAATGAAATCCGACACACTGTTGCCTTACGTCAGCAGATCGACAGCTTCAGTGCCTTTGCTGCTCACAGTAAAAAACAGCAAAAACTGACAGTTCCTGTCAGCTCCTGGTTGTTATGTGGAGCCATGTGGGTAACCGCAAAACTGACAACCATCATCTCAGTTGCACTTGGCTGGGACATGTCAGAGTTGCCAGTGGCAGAATGGGTGCACTGGGGCAGGCTGTGGGACACATCTCCACCTGTTACTGATGAAGAAGCAAAGGCACGGACACTCATACATCAGCCCTGGCTGGACACATATCTTGGTGGGGGCAAAGCCTATGCCCAGAACCATGCTTCTCTCAATGCTGTCTAGGGCACACTAACATCTGCCTGACAAGATCTCAGTAATTTTGTCTAATGTACTTGGAATCATGCTGTGAACATTTCTTCTTGGCCAACCCCAAGAAGATATATATAATAATCTTCCTAAAAAAAGCACCACTATAATGTTAACGAACTGATTTTAAGTGCTCAATAAGGTGGGTATAGGTCTTGCCATTTGTAAGAGAAGTGTAACTTTTATTTCACACACCAGCACCTAAAAAGGCTTGATCCTATGTTTCTGAAAACTGTGCAAACTAGGAGAGGAGTTTGATTCCGGAGAGGGCAGGACCAACATACATCTCCCCTCTTACAGAATGCAAACCTCAGGAGCCTCTGAGAGACTCTGGTGGCTTCCCAGTACAGAAAAGCATCCAGGCAAATATGCTGAATCATAGTTGTACACATCACTGATTGCTCAAAATCATACAAGCTGGAAGGTGTGTTATTATGTCTACTTATGGACACTACCATACACAGGATGGTACACACAGATATGTTGCAGAGTCATTCGACACTTGAAAATTAACTTCTGAAAAAGGAAGGTAGAATCCTCAGTGAAAGTACCACCTTCATCTGGGTAAGCAATGGCAGCTCACTCCTCTCCAGCTGCTTGGGTCAGGACAGCAGGAAGTACCCAACCTCTTACCTGAGAGAGACAGAGCTCTGTATCCGTAACTGCATTGTAAGGAAATATCAGAGTGACACATACAGTCTCTGAATGACTTATGACTACTGGCTTATTCTTTCTGTCTCAGAAGCTTGGGCAGAGACCCTAGACAGACCTTTCCTTCTATCCAAGAACAGCCTCAATGCTGTTCCAGCAAACTTCCTGGTCAGCATGTTGCTTGCAATCCTAGCTGCCCCACTACTAGCAACATCCTAAACGTGATACACAGTCTATGCAGGGTGCTGCTAATCAATACATGCATCACAACTCAGTTTCACTTGGTGACTTTTTCCACCACTCTGGGCCATACTTCAGAAAAATGCATGCAGCTCTGTCGAGCTACCCTTTAAGCCTAAGAAATGGAATCCTACCTTGATGGAGTCTCTGTCTGCACGTAGAGCCGCCCCAATGTGTAAGGAGGGGAAGAGATGGTGGCAGAGGATGAAGACATGGGGGAAAAGAGAAAGAGAAAAGTACTAGTTCGTTTACATAAAATTATACATTTAGCATACTTAGAAGAAAGAATCCTGATGTCTGTTAAATAATAAATTACACAGATGTTAACTCTTCTGTACAGTTAGCTATTAATGCTGCACAGCCACATTCATAAAACCAGATTTCTAGCACTTGAACACAATTTCAGGCTACTGTTAGATAATAAACACTGACGTAATTAGCGAAGAACTCTTCTGAAAATTCCTTTCGTCCCTCCTTTTTTTTTAAACAAAAGAGTTTAAAAAAAATTTGAGAAATAAACAAAACCACACACTCATCTGCCAGTGCCTACCTCTTTGGTGATCGTTATCATGGTGCTTCTTCTCATCTTTAATTGGGAGGTGGGACTGCCCTCCCAATGCGCTGGAGAGTGCCAGGAGACCAGCACTGCTGCCAATGGGTGGGATGGCTGGAGGCTGCAAGCCTGAGGGATGTGGAGTGAGCGGCACGGGAAGACCATGTCCATGTGACAAGTGCTGGGCCTGGAGTTGTTGCTGCTGTGAAAAACAACACACAGATATTGAACTTGTTCAGGGACCTGGGGGTTGTCTGAATGATCATGTACATCAACCATGATCGATCAGATCAACCAATGCATCTGATCGATCCAGGTACCAACACTCACAAACATCGTGGTGTTTTAAAAATATCCATTATGTTTGGACATAACACATTCAGTAAACTTCAGGCTGAACTGGAAGAACAACAATGAAAATGAAAAAACAAAACAAAGAAAAGGAAATAAAGGAAGGGAATGTTCCCATGTCTGAGAAATTTTTGTATTTCTGAGAAGTATTACATTTTTCTCTGTCTAGCAGAAATGCACATGTACACATCTAATCAAAACATATGCAACTATAAAAGCAGTTATATAATTTAAAAAAAGCTGAAAATTGAGAAAATTAGTGTTAAACAGTTCTCCCAGCGCTGCTGCACAGCGTGCAGTGAAAGTTAATTTGAAAGAGAAAACCTGAATTAACAACCCAGAAAAGGAAACTGGTTGCAGCCACCATTTTAAGCCCTTTAAGTGTCCTCAGCGGTACTTGAGCAAATTACTAAAGAAAATCTAATGTAGCAAGGCTTGGGTCCTCCTGTAGGCTTGCTCAATAATGCTGAAATAATTGGGCACTCTGTGCACGTTTAGTGATGCTCGAATGAAAAGCTAGAGGCCTGCCCTTGTACTCTTCTCTAGCTGCTGACTCTGTGTTGTGACAGGTTTATTTGAGTGGGACTGTGATGCATGCACCAGTAACTGCACTGACAAGAGTTTAAAGTCATTTTTACCAGTACACTGGCAACACATAGAGAAAGCCCTTGAGAGGTTTGAACTGGAGTGCTTGACCTCAACCAGGGCTGCATCAAGCTCTGTGCTATACTAACCACTGTGGGGTAGGATAGACTATTGCTATTCACTGGGAAAGCAAGGAGAAAAAAAACAAACATATTAAAACCAGAAACAAAACAGGTTAAAAAGTTTAGTTAAATATATCCTGTTCATGTCTAAGGCTTGCACGCTAATTGTCCAACCAACTTCTATTCATACCATAACTAAATTAACTCTGAAATTTTCGTTTTCAAGCATGTATTGCTCAGGTTGAGGGTAAATCAAATCCTGAATCCTTTGGGATTGTTCTCTCCCCCCTGCATGTCTGTATACAAGATTTTGGAAGAAGAAAACAAAACTTAACTTGCTTTGCATAAAATCATTTCACCTTAAATTTCTGATTGCTGAGAATTGAGTTCCACTTTTGTTTCGTTTTCATTTAAACCTAAATTTACTTTCCACCTAGAAACCCATCTCTTGACAATCAACAGACATGTTCACTTGACTATTTCCTTCCCCACCCCAGCATGAATCTTTACATAAGGGTGAGCTAAATGTAAAAGGCTGCAAGTCACACACAGCATGCTACATTAACTCATGCAGCACACTGTAGGCCTCCCTCAATACCCCACTCTGAAAGTACAGATCCTTCTCTTCCTCTAAGAAATAAAACCCATGCAGTGGAATCAAACTGGCAGTGTCACACAAGTATCATCCAATTCAGATCAGTGCCAGGGAAAGAAGGGGAATTATCCAAAGGAATGGTTAGGGGAAAAAAACACAAAAGGGAGAGGTGGGCCAACAAAAAAATAAAACCAGAAAGAACATCTTTCCAGGCGGAAGAAGGGAAGGCTCAATCTTTTTCCTGCTTGCAAATCCATGTCATTCCAGTAGGTGTTCCTTCTTATAGGAAGTATCAAACATATTTTGTTTGCTTGATGCTCTTACGGCTGTATACTTTGGTTTTCAGAATTTTAAATTAACTACAGTGAAATGAAGCAAAAGCAAACAGTGCATTGTTTAGCTTCAGCATTTGAATGGGGCTGCCTTAGAGCAAGGAAACAATATGGCATGCCTGACTTGGGGAGGGATAAGAAGATCAAGCTAAAGAAAGGGATGGACAAAATAATCTGTGGTCTGATTTTGAGCAAGGAATGTTCCATTCCTGTTTGAGAATGTGCTATAAACTACTGTCTGAATGCCAGTGGATTAAAGCAAAGACTTTGAGAAGAGCTTGAGCATATCAAGAGTGAGCTTTCCCCTTGTTAACTATTACACTGCCAACCAAAGAGGGACACTCATTGCACAGTACTGTACAATCTGTATAGTTGCCTACTGACCGACCCTACTGGCATTATAAGACCTCCTCTATGAATATAGGGTGGTTTCCAAAGAGCTAGAATAAAGCTACACTACGAATGTAATCCCCTTTTTTTATTGCTCTTTTTTGGGAACCTCTCTACATAGGTCAGCAAGACAACAGCACCAACTAAATCTTGGATGTACTGAGCATCATTAATATACCTCTCAGACATCGTATGGCCACTAAGAGTACTATGGTTAATGGTACCTCAGTGCCTAGCAGCTTGGCTGACCCAGTCCCACTTGGCCAAGAACCGATGTGTTTTCACTGCAAATCGAATTGCAGAGAGATCTGAAAATAACTGCGGAGAGTAGGGTTAAAAAAAAACCAACCCGGATCCTTCCTGCTGTGCAGAACTTTTCTGAAGAGACCAAGTTCTTAGATTAAAAGTGACAGGAACCTGAAATCTGGAAAGAACATGGTACCTGAAGTAACAAAAGTGTCATTCACAAATACAACAAAAATTTAGTACAGTTTAGTCACATTGTAACAGCACAAAGGAAATGTCTGGTACAAAAAACAGACAGTTAAATAAATTTAGGGTAACACCCAAAAATCCAGCATAGTTCCCCATGCCTGTGCCATACAGCCATGGATAATGTTGTGCAATGCTGTTAGACTGGGTTGGGAGTAATAGTCCAACAAGAGGAGGATGATAGTGGACTAGGATTGCACTGGTATGGGAAAGGACTATGACTTTCTTCAGTACAAGAAATGATGTTGAACACAAAAAATGAGGCACTAGAAATGACTCAAATGCAAGTGATGCACTGAGCAGGTTTTTCCACTCAGAATACAGAGGAAGAAAAGGAAGTAAAAGTACATTATCCTGTAATTACTGCTCTTTGCTAATAGGATTAGTTAAGAAGGTAAAGACAAAGTGACATCACACCTCTGATTGCCACTTTCAGACCTTTGAAAACTATTACTGTATTCAAATATCCAGAACATTGACAGCTTGGTTTTGCTTTCCCTTGTCCATAGGGTGTCACTGGTGAGCATCAGGTGGCCTGCATGCAGCTATGTGGTTACACTGAAACTTGGACAGGCAAATCCTTAGCCCACTGGGCATCAGGTTAGTGTTACAAAGTGGTAAAAAAGATGATCTCCTCTAGTCATCAAAATGCCACAGATACGGAGGAGTAAGGCAACTTGGAGATATTCTCCACACACAGAAATATTCCACTATGGAATAAAGTACATTTGTTTCTGCACGTAGCACAATTTAAAAACTTGCAAGGAAAGCCCAAAAATGAGCCAGCAGAGCAAGCAAAATTTTTTTGATGTTGCTGTAATGCCTTCTCTTCCCCTTTCTCCAGTTTTGTTTTAAGTTATTATCTTTAGTCATGATATTTATGAACTCTTACCATGTGCTTAACTTTAGACAATCTCATTACGGCTGACTTCAGTATGCATAAAATCAAGCGCACATTTTCAGCATCTACGTATAATAGGTGAAAACTTTGATGCTATTTTCCAAAACTATTTGAAAATATGCACAGCAATCAAGATAGCTACCTAGAAATATGCCCTATGGAATTGCAAAATAGATTGTAATATTTTTAAGGTAAATCCAACATGCAAAAAAAATACGAGTAAGGGGTAAACACAGCAATCAGAAAGAAACCAGAAAAGAAGACTGCATTCTTTTAGTAATAAGTTTAGGTAAATGATAATTTAAATCAGCTCAGTTGTAAAAACTGAAGTAAAACATTCAAAACATATTAATGCTTGCCAAACAAAGACAGAATTTGGTTGCTCCTAGTGTTACTTTTATTTTCTGCATACTATTCTAGGCAGTCTACACTAAGGAATAAAATAACTCCAAAGTCATGTCTAAGCAAATGAGTACAAAGGATTTGCAAGATGTCTTTATCTAAGAATCACCGATTTATACAACCACAACTCTAAATATTCACGCTTAGTTTAATTCTTTTCCCAACACATCTTAAGAGATCAAATTTAAAGTAAAATGTGGTAACAAACTCACTAACAAATTAGTTACAAATGCTCTCTTGTTATAGTCAGCACATTCAAAGCCTATTTTCCTGGAAAAGGTTCAAGTTTTTACTGGATACTTTCCAAGCAGCTCTGTGTTGCAGTAGTCTACCACTTTTCCTCTTACAGAACCTGAAAGCTCACCGCCATTACCCTAATAACCTGAACCTCCTTTAACCTGAAGACATTTCTAATGCTAATAAACTGAAGTCTCAAAAAGGTATTTTTTTCATACTTATACAAATGTATTCATTACTCATACCTGCAATACTGCTGGGAAGGGAATATGATAAATCTGAATAAAATAGCTTAATTGTTTGTTTGAAATAAGTTAGATGATGTGATTGATTGTTTAGAGTGCATCATTAGTATGACAGCATACTGATGAAAAAGAAACTAAGGTGAAGAGGAAACAAATAAATAAAAGCAATGGCTCACAAGTACACACTATGTCAATGGTCTGAACACCAGCAAAGTCCTCTGGGACATACATTTATGAGTGTGCCTAGGATGATTACCAAGTTTTACCTATCACGGCTGTTCACACCCTTGATGTGTTCTGCACTATTTTGTACTTCCTTTGTACTGTTCTCTCTCTGGTGACATACCATTACAAAAAAAACCCAACTTTTCTAATGTTAACATACAACACAGCAAAACAGCTTACAAAGAGAGTCTTGCAGCAGTTCCTCTGGTAGAATGGTTCTGGAGCTATATGCATATATACCATATGACTGGTGTGCCATAAAGAGACCATGGTACTGATGTACGGTAGAACAAACTACAACCCTTAATCGTTTACAGAATCACAGAATATTTCAAGGAAGAGTGATCATTTTGAAAATTATTACAGTGCCCAGAGTAAAAGGAACTACCCTGGTGGGAGTCTATAATAGACCACCAAGATGAAGAGGTAGATGGCAGAATTCTCACCATTGCAGGTCCATTTTCTCGTAGAGGATTTCAACTTATGTCTGCTGTAAATACAACGCAGGAGGTTCCTGGACCATGTGGAAGATACTTCTCAGTACAGTGGGTGAGTGAGACAAAAAGGACTGGTGCCACAATGGACCTGCTGTTTGCGAACATAGATTACTGGGAGATGTGGTGGTCAGAGGCTGACTTGGGCACAGCAATCAAAAAATAAAGAGTTTTCAGTTCTTGAAGAAGAAGGGCCATATGGGATCCACCCAAGGGTACTGAGGGACCTAGTGGAAGAGCTCACCAAGCCACATTCCATCATTTACCAGCAGTCCTAGGTAATCAGGGGGGTCCCAGTTGACTGGAAGTTGGCAAATGTGACCCCCACCTCCAAGAAGGGCCAGTAGTAGGATCCAGAGAAATACAGGCCTGTGAATTTGACTTCAGTGCTAGGAAAGGTTATTGAATAGATCATCTTGAGTACCATCATGGACATACAGGATAACCAGGGAATCAGGCCCAGCCAGCACAGGTCTGTAAAACACAGATCCTGCTTGACCAAACTGATCCTTCTTCTGTGACAAAGTAACCCACTTAGTGGATGAGGGAACAGCTCTGAATGTTGTCTACATGGACCTTAGTAAAGCTTTTGACACCATTTCCCACAGCATTCTGTTGGAGTAACTGGCTTCCGATGGTATGGATGGGTGCACTATTTGCTGGATAAAAACTGACCAAAGACCAGGCCCAGAAAGTAGTAGTGAATGGATCACATTACCTGGTGGTGGCCAGTCACTAGTGGTGTTCCCCAGGGCTCAGTATTGGGGCCATCCTGTTTTAACACCTTTATTGATGATCTGGATGCGGGGCCTGAGTGTACCCTCAGTCAATCTGCAGATGATACCAAGTCATGCGGGAGGGTAGGAAGGCTCTGTAGAGGGTTCTTGAGTGGATCGATAGGCCGAGGCCAACAATACAAGGTTCTGCAAGGTCAAGTGCCAAGGCCTGCCCTTGGGTCACGACCACCACAGGCAGCAACTACAGGCCTGTGGCAGAGTGGCTGCAAAGTCCCCCAGTGGAAAAGGACCTGGGGGTGCTGGTTGACATCTGACTGAATATAAGCCAGGAGCGTGCCCAGGTTGCCAAGAAGATCAATGGCATTCTGGCTTGTATCAGCAATTGTGTGTCCAGCAGGACCAGGGAAGGGATTGCCTCTCACTGTACTTGGGACCAGAGCAGCTGCACCTTGAGTACTGCGTCCAGTTATGGGCCCCTCACTACAAGAAAGACTCTGAGGTGCTAGAGCAAGCCCAAAAGGGGGCAATAGAGCTGTTGAAAGGTCTGGAGCACAAGTCTTGTGAGTAATGGCTGAGGAAGCTTGGGCTGTTTAGCCTGGAGAAAAGGAGTCTCAAGTGACTTTTATCACTCTCTACAACAGCCTGAGAGGAGGTTGTAGTGCACTGGTCTTTTCTCCCAGGCAACTACCTAATGGATGACAGGAAATGGTCTCAAGTTGCACTAGGGGAGGTTTAGATTAGAAACTAGGAAAAATCCCTTCACTAAAAGGGCAGTCAGGTATAGGAAAAGGCTGCCCAGGGAGGTGGTGGAAACACCGTATCCAGAAATGCCCAGAAAAACTTCTGGATTTGGCTCTTGAGGACATGGTTTAGTGGTAAACACAGTGGTGCGGGTTTAATAGTTGGACTTGATCTTAGAGGCCTTTTCCAACCTAGAAAATTCTGTGATTCTATAAAAGCTATCAGAACTTAGTGGAAATTATAAACACACAAATTCTGCTGACCTACTAAAAACCTCAGACACCTCTATGCACAGGTTAGGAAAAAATCTAGGGGAAAAGAATGAAAAACAAAGAAATAAGAGACTAATAATAATAAAAGTAATTTTGTTTTTTTAAAGAATCAAATACTAGGTTTCTAGCTGTCTACGAACCAGTAATTTCTGTCTTTGAGGATGCTGACTTCACAGGAGCAAAGTAAGCTGTACTGAGCAAACTATGGGGGGAAGGAAAAAAGTCAATAGCTGTCATTAATCAGAATAGGAGCATTTAGAACTCCTACATAAGTAACAAAGAAACCATTAGACTCGTATCTCTACAAATTGCTTCAAAGATCTTTTAAGTGAACTAGGAACAAAAAGTCATGTCCTGAAATCATACTGTGGGATGAAAGACAATACATGCAAAGCACATTTCCGTTCTCTTAGGATACATTTCACCATTTGTCCTCCCTTTCACTTCCACGACTACTTTTCAGTGAGTAAAACAGTACAGATAGAGGACAAAAAAATTAATACAACCTACTAGCAAATAAAGGATTCATAGTAAAAAAAGGACAAAATCTTAATAAAGGAAAAACCTAGTCCCCTGCAAAAGGCCAAGTTCACCTTCCCACAGAACACTGGCGTTCAGTGGATTCTTCTGATTGCAGGACTTCATCTCAATTTCACACTGATGGCAGAGGGAGGAAGAATTAAGCTCTTCAGAATCACTTTCTATTATCAATTAATAAAGGGCAGAAATTCCTGTATAAATCATGCCACTTAAAACTCTCTTAATTCCTTCTCCCCCAGCAGTTCCTAGCTAAGCAAAATCCACATCTCCTGACAAAGAAGGCAGACAGCACAAATGGAGGTAAGTCCAAGGTCTTACCATAAGGAGGAACACTGGTGTGAAATGTGCCTCAACATACCAAACCTCCACTTCAAAACCTTTTCACAAAGACTAGTGTAAGGAATAACAATGGCAGCAAATGGATGTTTTCTGCTACAGATAAACAGACAGCAAAAATCTTCTCAGACTAAGTAGGTGCACACTGGTTCAAGTACCTTATTTACAAAGCACTCCACTCACATCATACCCACAGACACCAGGAAGAGGGGTTTTTTCTCTCCTCTGGTCTAACAGTAGGTAAACAGCATGTCTATTGTGACCGTGTGAATCTTGGTCTTTTTTTTTTAGAGCCAGAAAATGATAGCAATGCTTATGTTCTCCCCAGCAGACTTCTAAATAATCTTCTAGGGTAACCACATAAAAAAGATTCTGAAACACCAGGCTGAAAAGTGAAAGAAATACCATGTGAGCTGTATCATGAATCAAAACAACAGAAGTTAGAAGAAAAGGAATGTCACTGATCACAGAGGGATCCAAGTGGCTAAATCTATGAGCAATTCTATTACCAGAGCTTTTAATTTGGAACTATAATTCACTTGAAACATTCCTCACAAGGTATAGTTCTAGAGTCACGTAGTAATCAGCAAAAAAAGAGATGCATGTTATACATCTCACACATGCATTTCTCTAATGCATCTTATAAAGTCAATCCTTACCAGCTTAATTTCTACATAGAGATTACTGAGAAGCACAGGCTCCATAACTTTAAGAGCTAACACTACATCTCATCATACTTTCAACACACAAATACACACTTTGTTGGATTTCGGCAAGTGGTCTTTGCTTGGCATAAAAACCTGGGTTGCATGGATTGATCCATTCTTTCCAAACCATTCTGTGTCCTTAAAGACTGCCATTTCTGATGCAGCTCTGGTCCTGTGCAGAGCACTGTAATGCCTGCTCTTTTCAGAGGTAAGTAGCCTCTTCCCAGAGGTGTTAGGACATGAGGATACTATTTTCTCTCTGCAAGCAATTTCATTGAGACATGTAGTGTCTGCCTCTTTAAATAATGCCTATTAGTCAAGTAACTGAAACTTAAATAGTATTGGGTCGCTTTAGTGCAGTTTCCCACTTACAGCAGCTTTGCTATGGGAAAGACCAAAGCACCTGGACTTCAGTTGCAGCCCCAAGACTGTGTTCTTTTTGCCTCAGTCTCTTTCAAAGGTATAACAGGGAATGCAGTACTTCCTTGTTCCAGAAACATTACTGGAATAAGTTCATCAGTGTTTGTAAAGCACTCATATACTAAGGTAGTGTCTGTGCTAAGTTCACCAAACAATAAGCAAGGAACTGTCTAGCTAATGAAAGCCAAACATTCTGAAATATCAGACAACTTAAAAGATTTAAGATCTCCTAAACTCCTTTCTCATGGATGAACTTAACATGTAGAAATACTTTACTTATTCAGTACTTCAGTGTTCATCCCAGTTAAGCATTAAGGTCTTTGCTTTGTCCTGTACTTAAGATTAAAGACAAAGAAAGTACTATCCATATAACTGAAGAAATGCAAACAACTCAACTCATTCACTGTATAGGGTCCTGGTCCCCATTCACAGCTGTAGGAAGCAGCCTAGAAAGTGTGGCTGGGAAGAAGTCTAGTTGTAAACCTACAGCCTTGTTGACTGGTGATATCAGAACTCAGTGATATGAAACCATGACACCATAACAACTGTCTTTAGGCTATACTGTACAGTAAGCATACCTATTTAAATAGATGGCCTCTCCACTGACTACAAAAACATTGCTGATTTTGCAAAGAAGCCCTTTTGTGAAACTCCTGCCTTCACAATATTTTAAAATCAAACACTTTTTTTTCCAAAGCACTGGTATAAGGCCATCACTGAAGGTAATATATAGCATGTAACAGACCTAGATGGAGCATGGTACATCAGTATTTGCTTGGCTGCATCTTCTGTATATGGGAGTACAGACCACATGAGCAAGTGTTTTGTCATTTCTACTGTGTGTGAAGTGAAAGTACACAAAAATAAGTTATAAAATGTTGCATATGTTCATTCTGTAGAACATCAAGAAAACTCTCCATAGGACTCCTCTTATCTACACTGATTAATCCTAATTTTAAAGGTAAAAAGATACAGTGGTCACATAGCTTTGGTACCAGGGTTTGCAAAACCTTGAGAAACATGGATGCTAAAGTCAGCTCTCCTGCCTGATCAGATACAGTGTGTGAGCTCTAACACTCTGTCATATGCATTTACAACATAATGAGCAAGACCTCTGGCACCAGCATATTGGAAGTGAAATGTAGTAAATGATCAGCACTTCACACTGCAATGTTACACTGACTGCTCATATAGTGATAGGCTAACATAAATCCAGTAGCTACCGCAGCCATTGAAAATACGAGAAAAAGTATAAAACAGTGGCAGCCTATTTGAAGAGTAGCAACAGTATTTAAAACTCATCCTAGGAATGCTTTTTTTTTGTACATATGGAACAAGGAAATTATTTATATTCTAATTATTTTCCTTGGAAATGCCTACAAAGTTCCTGTGCTTTATTTTCACCTTCTTTAAATCCAGATAATACTGCATATGGAACAGATTTATTTAAATCAGGCCTCACCTTCAAGCCTCTCTCTGAGGCTGACAGATCCGAGTAAGGGGACACGACAACAAATCCCTTCAAAACAGCTCTTTATACCCAAAACAGTATGTCTTTAACTTAGCCAGACTACCGGTGAATAATTCAAAACCAAAAGTGCTCACCCAAAACCTTTCTGTATCTGTAATTCCTTCTACAATTCAATTTCAGGCACTAAGCAGGATCAAAAAATTGCAGAACCACATCACCACACACCCTCAATATACAATCAGAAAACAAGAGTAATTAAATGTAGAGCAACAAATGTCAGCATTTCTTTAGGGTACACAAACACAACTCAAAGCACATACCAATTAAGTCTACGTCCTCTGCCACCTTCCTATTGTAACAACCTGTGTACAACATACAGCAGGTCACCAACTTGTTTTACAGGTTTTAAGCTTCAATCACCGCTTAACACATCTTTGAACAAGCAACACAGAAGCACTGCAGAGACAAGTGACAGTTGCCCCTGTGCTACAACATGCTTGCTCTATTGCACTTTCCCATCCTCCCTGACGCTATCATTTCCAAATGCATGCACTGGGCAGGAATGACTTTTCCATACAAACTGTCTGCATTGGTTCAAGCAGAAAACCCCTCACTCTTCCTCACAGCACAAGCACACACAAGAGCCAGAAACAATCCACCCTCAGTGAGGAGCAGGAGATGCCACTGCACATTAAGCACCAATGTAAAGAAGCACCTCAGCATCTAGGATCTGGAACCCTGGACAACTGGCACTACAGCAATGATGGCAGATACCGATGCCAACTTTTCATTTCAAGTTGTGTGCATTACCTGCACCACACCACTTTCAAAGGTTCCATGCCTGCCATGTAATAGTGCTATTTTTCAAGATGGTAGTGCTCTTCATAGGTGTAAAATGATCACTTGCTTGAAAGCAACGAAAAATTACAAACCTTTCAAAATGGGTCAAACAAGAACCTCGGCCTCAAATATAGGGCAGAAATTGTGACAAGCAGTGTATTTAAGCAACATTATAGGTTGGTAATTACACATGACAAGACAGAAGGAACCCTTTCTCCAGTAAGTGCCATTTCTTTATTTTCTTAATGAAGATAATAAAAGTGGCATACTAAAACAAAACGCTTTAAAATTAAACCAAGAACAACCTTTTTTCACTCAGATGTATAGAATGGTAAAGAAAAAAAATATTTCAATCATTTCCTTAGTAATACAAGTAATATTTAAATAGATTTAATAATGCTGCTCCAAACCAATGAATTATGAGTTTAAAACCTATTAAAATGTAATGTTTTTTTTCCTGAGCTGAGGGGAGAGAGATTTAAATTCACTGAATTTTAATATTTCAGCTTGAGCTGCAGGAGGTAGAGAAAGTCCAAATGAACTATTCCATCAGTACCATTCAAGCATGAACATTTTAATCAGTTTTACTTCCTTGGAGTTCTCCAACACAGTTTATGCTGTCATTCTGAAAGCACTTAACACAGAGGGTGTGAAAAACCACCAAGGCTTGTTATTGCCTTCACAATTGATGGCAAATAATTTTGCAGACTTCCTATCATTAAAATGTCACTGCTAAAAATTGAGGTTCAGCATTTCTTGTGCTAAACTGCATTTTCTCTGAACACCATCACATACCTGTTCTTAAGTTTTTAGTGCATTTCTCTCTCTCCATGTGATAAACAGGCATACAAGCAGTAGCCTTTATTTCTGCATTACTACCCAACTGTAGTTGAAAAATTACAATCTTAAACAGCAGGGAAAAGTAACATTCTGATAAAATTCTTAAAAAGTTACAAGCTAATTCCCTGGTTCCCCTATTAAAACATAAGCACACTCAACAGCATGTTCCAATTGTACAGTGTATATATTAAAAGAAAACAAACCTTAACATTTTAAGCAAGTTAGATAACTCAATTTCTTAATACAGGAAATGAAAACATCATTCCTAATTAGATCATATTGCTGATTTAAGGCATGATTTGTGTGTTGTTCCAACAGTGAAATCTTGTGGATTCTAATGTAAAAACACGGTAGCTATGACACATGACGAGATCAACTGGATAGATCATACTGCTCATTCTTCCACACCCAGCCTGGAAAGTAGATCTGGATGTGCACTACCAATTGCCCCAAGTAAGAACACAGCAACACACCATGCATGGCAAACACCAGATGCAGATTCTGTATGCCTGTAGATTTATCATCCTCTTGTAGCACACTTATGATAAACCCAGATTTGATTTAGTTTTTTTCACTGAATCTCTCCAGAAAATGATAGATGATATTTAATTTGTTTGAGCCCATCAACAGTTTTAAACTGAACATGACCTGTGAAAGAAGTAATTATAACTGTGTTTCATTCCATTAAATATAACTAGTTTACTGTAAGGCGAACAAGCAGTCTCTCTGGGCTTCAGGTTCACTTCAGTATTTTGCGTTTAAACTGCATGGATCAGTGATTTGATTCATTTACCAATGAAGATAGAATAATATTGCAAAGTTAAAAGGTTCTTCATCAGATTCCATTATACCACAGCACATTCATACAAAAATGAATGTGTGTGTGAAACACACAGAGAGACAATGATCGGGCCACATTTGATTCTTTTCCCATATTCCATTCTGGAGGAATCCATTTTAAACCCAAAGTCAGGGTTGCTCTGTGAAAACCAAAGTGGTTTAGCATGAGTGAGGTGAACTGAATAGGACCCTCTCACAGCACAGAGAAACTTAAGCTACAGTTGTATTTCAAAAACTCAAATACTGTTTCTGTCTGTCTGATACACAGTTCAATGGGTTAAATACTCTTTGGAAGTTTTTTTAAATACCATGTGGTATTAAAAGAATAGAAATACTGTCATACTTAGAAAACAGCAAAATTATATATGACAACCTAATCAGGTATATATAAAAGTAATTGATTTCAAATTATGTTCTTTATTGTAATTTTATGGGTATTCACTTGACAAAGTACAACAAGCCTTTTTTAGTCCCATGGTACATTTTCAGACTTTTAATCTCTCTTAATTTCTCTTTCTGAGGGTAGTCATGCAACACAAATTTAAGTTTGGTAACTTGATTTCTTATTTATTCCATTTTCAAAAATGAATCTTTTAAAATTTGTATTAATTACTTCTCTTTAAACTTGATGAATACGAAATATTCATTCTGTCTTGCTCCTGTTTCTCTAAAACTAAAGATGAGGTCATATAGCATTTCTTAAGTCAACATAAAACAGTGGAGTAAAAAAAGGCAGTAGAGCAAGGTAAAAAATCAGTCTTCTGAGGGAGGCAAGAGCTATTCAATTTTAATGCACAAATCGAAAATTCTGATAGTTTAAAAAACTTGGAAGCAATATAATTTTAGTGGCCATGACTAGACAAATTCAGATGCAAGACCAAGAGAAGCTAATGCCAGGTTCCCAGACAGGTGTCTAGTCTGTTTATATTTATTCTTGTGGTTTAGTGGTTCATGAAAGCAGGATAAACTTAAATAAGTAGTGAATAGCCAGTATCTATAACCTCATATATTTCACATTTGCTTTCTTTATCAGAAATTAAATTGCTTTTTGCAGTCTCTGTAATACATACAATGTTTAATGGCTAAAATATGCACAAGTAGACTGAAGTACATGCGTGTGCACATATATGCAAAACCATACATGCACATGCAGCACACGCATATAAAAGCTTCCTCAACAAAGAAGTCAACCTTTAGCTACTTACTTTATGCAAAGAATGTTAATAGAAAGCAGTATTTTTGGTTAGGTAATGAAAACTAATTGGGAAATTATTCATTTCCCACTCTTCCCACTGGAGCGTAAAAAACATACAACAAATGTTATCCATGATTCTACACAGTGCGTTCTCATTCACCCCCTTCTTTCTAACGGGCATTTCAGAGGAAATAAAGGTTACTCTTTTCCATTTATAATTTCTAATTGACTACCAACATTTTCTTGTGGTCAGAGAAACAGCCTATTAAAAACAATCTACAATCAGACCATTGCTCTACACTACTGTCAGCAATGATCAGAAAGTCCTGATTTTCTTGTTAAAAGACAGAAGCATAATTGAAGCAATATCTTCACTTCAGATTGATTATTCGGTGACCCTTATCCACATCTTCACTCAGCAATTTGAATTTTAATGAAAGTAAATGGAATAATTAGCATTTCAAAGTATGTTTGATACACTGAATAAAAAAAAGGAAAATACTTTTATGTATAATCTATACACAAAAGAAAAAGCATTTGGGTGGGTGCAGAAGAAAGAAGTACAGTTGTAGTATATTCATTAGAATAACTTAAACAACTGCTTGCTCCAGATGCATAATTATACATGAGAATAATATGCTATTAAGCTATGACTTCTCACCTTTATTTTATGTAGTGTGAACATCCATGGCTTTTTTTGTTATGTCTGTCCTTTACAGTTGTACTACATAAACACTGTGGCTGCCCACATCCATAAAATCTCTATACCAGGCTAATACCACTGGTAGAAAAGCTTTTACAAGAGGGACTACACACATACATATTTTTAGATGACTGGGAGCATGTTGAGGAATATTTCAATAACACAGGTCATAGTGTGTTTTTGGAAGCCTATGTGCACAGTCCAGGCCATGGAGAGGGAAACGGGGCCCCTTTGTCCCTGAGCCTCCTTCAAGAAGAGCAGTAAACAATAGAAGAATGCGGCAGCTGCCAGGAGAAGCAGGTAAACACACTGATAGAGAAGGGCATAGTTTTGAGAAAAGTACCAATCCAGCTGGTAGCACGCCCTAGCCATAGACCAATGATATTCCTGTACTATTCGTAGACTGAGAGAATATGCAATATGTGTGTGTGTAATGCAAACAATAAATCAGAACACTGATCATACTCCTATGGAGGTTACGTCTTTGATTCTCGCGCCGGAACCCCGGGAGCTCAAAAAACCTACATTTTTTACTTTAGGAGCAGGGTACCTATAAGCACACTGGTGATGAGTTGTTCTGCCATAGATTTTGGTTGGTTGATTGAGTTTTCTGGTTTTTAAGGGTTTTTTTTGCTTGGCTGGTTGCTTTTTGTTTTTTAAGGTAACAGCTATTTTTTACTGTAAAAATAAAAATTCTGATAAATATTCAGAGTCTTGAGTCAACACCCAGAAAAAGATGTGGGCAGCAGGGATGGGCAAAATAGTATGCCATATGAAGTCTACCTGTAATTGTAGCTGCAGAAGGAGACGGGCAGCTGGTATGCAAAGGAAGCAATGTTACTTTAAAAGGATAAAAAAACCAAAAAACAAACAAACAAACAAACAAAAAACCACCCCAAACCATTAAACAAAAAACCCAAACCAATCAATCAACCAAACAAACAAAACAACAAAAAAACCCAAACCCCACCAAAAAAAATAAACCTACCACAAAACAACCCCACCAGATACTGACCCGGCTTTGGGGAATAGCTACCATACAGACATTAATTACCCCATTAGTCTTCTTGGCACTGTGCAAGAAAAAGTCTTCCGGTAGTAACCAACCTATATGAAGATCAAGCTACTGAATTTCACCACTGCCCACAACTTTTGCCCATCTGATGGAAATGAGTTCATGCAACAGAGAAAGAAAAAGCTATTTACAAATACTATCAAAGCTAAAATGGAAAGACCACATACCCCAATGATTGCGTTCAGTTCTGCCATGGTCACTTGTTTGGCACGCTCCACAGCCTGCACCACTTGTTGCTGGTGCTATAAATGAAGATCAGAAACAGAATAAAATTATTTGTTTTCTAAATTAGTAAGCACAGGCTCTTCCTTTAACTGTTTTTATTTGCTTTCTCAACACCTGCAGGGTCTGACATAACTGTTCTCTAACAGGCAATCAAATTATGTGTTGATCTGCAAAAATATACAGGTAAGGGGAAGATTTTTATGCCATTATATGCTAAGAATCACACCTTTGCTTCCCAAAGAGCTATTTTATAACTTGTCTAATGGGAAACTCTCTTCCTGTTGTTCATCAGCACAGAGTACTCTTGAATTTATAGGCTTACTTCAATTGCAAGCCACTTTCCTTACAGCCATGCAAATTTTTAGCAATTCGTTTTGGGTTTGTTTTTTTTTAAGTATTCTGAAAAAGAAAGGTATGTATTTTCAACAAGCACATGGCACCCACATTACTGAACAATATGCTGATTCTCCTCCCAGGTACATTTCAAACCAGCTCAACCATAAGAAAGAAATTTAAAATGCCATTCACAAATCTGTCAAACATGTGAAAGAGAACTAATTATTTCAATCTCCAACATGTAAATTTTAATAGCTTTAAAAAGTCCATCAGAAACACATGGTCTAATTAACAACACAGTTTACAAGCTTCAGTGACTATATTATCTCAGTTTGAGTGATACAGTATTCCTGCAGTAAACTCAAAATTGCTGTATGCTGATATTTGAAAACATCAACTACAAATAAAATAAGGCCCTCATCTTACAACCACATCCATGCCTGTTCAGACCTCCACCAGTGGCAAATTAATCCTCACAGGCAGTCTTGCAGAATCAGGATGAAACAGAACAAACAGTTGCAAGGAGAAGTCAGGGAGAACAGCAAATAGGTTGTTTGATCTGCACTGGGAGTGAGCCATCTTTGATTTACCGCCACAGATTGAACACAGAAAGGAGGGAGGTCTTGCCTATCTGAAGAGGTGCTAAAACCTAACAATGAATCATCACCTTTGTATCAAAACCAATCCCTAGATGTTTTTTATCACAAAGTTAAAGGCTGAGGTCTCTTAAAGATTCAAGTTTGCCACCCTATGGCTGTGTATATGGACAGAATGGAGTAAAGGTAGAGACCATTCCAGCAACTCCTCCAGTGCATCCTTATCAGGAGCAAAAAGCTGCATAAAGAAAGTATGGCCCCAAATCCTCAAGACCACCTCCAAAACAAGAGTTAGGTGAACAGCATCAGAAGGAGTCACCAGGGAGCACCCTAAGCCCCATTGGAAGAGGGGGCTGTAAAGAAGGGTGCTGCCACTTCAGGGGCATGGTGGACTCAGATTTCACAATTCTCAATGCAACACACAAACAAAAATGGCATTTCACTAATAAACTCTCTCCCATACAAGCCCTCAGGTCTGGGAAAAGCAAACATAAAAATCCACTCACAACTGTTTGTCCTGGTTTCACCTAGGACAGAGTTAATTTTTCACAGTAGCCATGAGAGGCAGAGCCTGGAGGTCTGAGGGCATGTTTAGGTTGTTATTCTGCATCACCTCAGGTCATTGCTGTGGGGTGGAAATAAAGGGTTCTCCCTTCTAGGAAGAAGGTGGCAGATGGCCTGTGGTAGGAAAAAAGGTGTGCTGGCTGGAGAGTCTGTCTGACATTGCTTTTCATTGCCCCAGCCTTTGTGAACATTTTTGCTTGGAAACCACACTCTTTTTGTACATTTTTGTTATTAGTATTGCTGCTGTTGTTAATTTTCTGATCTCATTGCTCATTGAGTGACTTTTTTTTAGTGAGACTATGAAGTTGTGGAGTAGCATTCCTAAACTATGACACTGTAAGAAATGCTGATCTCAACTATGAAAAATGGATAAATGCAAATGATGAAGGCGGCAATTTAGAAACATTGCTAGAGAGAAGAGAGAGGTTTTAAGGTTTGTTTTTAAGCAATGAAGAATTAATTGGACAAACAAACAAACAAGGCAAACAGAATCACAGCAGTCCCCTTTAGAGTTTTATAAAACCACAGTGCCAATGTAAACCAAATCCAGTACTTATAAGAAGACAATGTAAAGACTAACAAGCAGGCTGAACGTGAGCAAACACATTCTTGGCATCCAATGTATCACAGATAACCAGAAAAAAAAGGAAATCATGATACTCAGGCTTTGAGTTCCTGAAAATGTGTTATCATCTCCAGGTCATCACTTTTTAAGGACAGGTACAGCTTTCATTCATCATAAAGCTGAAAGCCTGGTGACACATGTCTCTACATGTCAACAGGGTGATCATAAATATTATACCACCCTTTTCTGATGGAGGTCATTCACACCAAAAATGGGTTACGGAATCTTTCATCAAGTCATCAAAACTCAAAAAAACAACAACAAAAAATTTTAAAATACTCACTTTTTTTTTTTTAGTAAAATCATTACCTGAGAATTTACAATTATCTTCTTTCTAGGCAATTATTTCTGCACTGAGGTAAAGAAAGCTCTAGTATTCAATCTAGTCTTCAATTTCAACACCCATTTACTTAAATCCTGTTCCCAGGGTGACAGGCAGGAGTAAAAAAAAAACTTCTGAGGGACTTGCAGAAAGCTGGCCTTAAACCTCAAAAATTATTTTAGAAATTACTCCAATTTTCATTCAGGATTTGGAAAGTAAGTCAACTCCGTAAGAGTCAGAATGCTTTCTGTTCCCTTACAGTGTGTGTGGCTCGGCTTCGGGACCGAAGACTTGGGAAGGGCTGTTCCCACATGGGTGTGCCCTTCCAGCCTGCACAGTGGGTTTTTTTTCAGGTGAGGCACAGCGTGCACAGAACTGGCCCCACCGTTTAAGTCCTGAGGTTCACTGCCACGGCCGAGCGAGCTTGGATGGTGCTAGTGAAGTCCTCAGGACTAGAACCTACAGCACCCGGCATTTCCCAGGAGGTCTCCCATCCAAGTACTAATCCGGGGCTGACCCTGCTGAGCTTCCGAGATCTGACGGGATCGGATGTCAGTAAACACAGTAAACACAGAAAGAATGGCTCTCAGAAGAATTTGGGGGAAATATTATTTCATTTTAGGTGAGAGGAAGAGAAATTGAAAGGCTATAACTACCAAAATCTCACTTTCCAATTTCTGCTGGAGCAGCTACACAAGGCTGATTCTCATAGTTTGGGATCAAGCCTTCTCAGACAGGAGAAAACCCAAGGGCCTAATAACACTGAACCTAAATTAGGTACAGTACAGACAATTAATACCCTCCCATTGCTAGCTGCTTTAACATTGATTTAATCTTCAGTGGCGCTGTATGCAAAAGACTCGAAATAGATGGCCTGTAATTAGCCACTCTGTCACTCCCACCTCAGTGCAGCAACCAAGCAGACTCCTGCTCAGCTCCCTGAAATGCCACAGAGGGCTTGCTCAAGTGACCCTGGGGCTACTTTTGAGTTACATGCACAAACTACACATTGCAGGAGACAAAGGGGCAGGAAAGCCCATCCAGGGTTTTGAGAGCCAAATGGTCTGCTCACAACCTTTCCAAAAGTGAGGTGGGCTGGGGGCTCCACATTAGCAGCTATGGGCCCAGTAATGGGTGGGGATCTCTACACATAGAGATAGCCCTGACAGGGCTCCAGGGACCCACTGTAACCCAAAACCAAGGTGAAAGGCAAAGAGTCCAAGAGCCTGCTGAGCAAGACAGCAGCTGGCCCGCCCAGCCCAAATGTGTACCCAAGGATGAGTAGTTCAATACCTGCTCTGTGCCTGAACATCTTCCCAGGTCTGTGCACCAACAAGAAGCAAGATTATGCTAAAAGCATTCAGTACACATCAGCCTACCATCAAGTGATCATGTAGAGCTTTACAGCAAAGGAAAAACTGCAACAAAAAAGGGTTACTTCCCACCCTCCAACCCCCTCCGACCGAGTATAGACACAAGGTTGCAACTTTCACACACATTTAATGTTAGTCTACCTCTGTGCACATAAGCAAATGACAGGCCTGTATTTTTTCAGTTATTGGAAAACAGCATTTTGCATTGCATATAAGAGGCCAGAGCAATGAGCTCAATACCCTGCCCCACCTGTCATGCAGACTAGTATTGTTTCTCCTTTCTAACTTCTTGTCTCTTTTCCCCTTTTTGCTTCCTGTAATGAGCGATATGTCTGCACTTGCCTTGTGCTGGAAAATCACCTCCTTTCAGTTTCACAGTGGATAGGAACAACTACGAAGACAACAAGGAGGATGTGGCCTTTTTCACTATCACATTTTCTCATCACAGTCATCACCTAGCCCTGGCTCATGTACAGGCAAGGCAGCAAGGAGGAAAATACCCAGGCTTTTCACACCATGCCAGAACTTCCTGCAACGCCCAATGACAGGTCAGCTGTGCTGACAGCAACTGAGCAGCTAAAATTCCCCACAGGCATGCACACTGACAACTGTGTTAAAAAGGCCTAATTGCAACCTGTCCTTGGACAGCCACCAACATCCAAAGTAAAATTCACTGAACAAGAAGAAGTAAGCAGGCTTTGCTATGCTTTACTCAGATTACTCTGTTATTCTATCATCTGTTTTCAGGAGTACAGGTCTTGCTTAAGAACTTCAGTGCTGACCTTCTGAAAAACCAGATCTAGAAACAGCGTAACTGAACAAGGTTGTGCCAAAACTGCTAGTGAGAACTGGAGTGCAAATACACATTTACCATGGAGTATAGCACACACTTTGAAAGCTAAAAGGGACAAGCTAGGTCACTGCATCCAGGCACCACAATTCAGAAAAGATGTAATAACCACTTTGTAAGAACATTATTAGCAATATATGCCTAAATTGCTAATGAGATGCCTTCCTTGGTAGTAGTCTGAAACTGCCCCTGACAGTTTCCTTGTACTTACTGTTTAAGCTCTAGTCTGGGGCAAATCTAAGACGGAGGCGAATAATTTTGTCTCCTCAGCATCTCACATCTCAGACCACAAACTACTACTTCCTTTCGAACAGCATATAAGAACTCCTGCTCTGATTTCTATATAAGAGATCTCACACTCTGCATCCAAATTTACTGAACTTCAGAAGCACCTCAAAGGGAAGTTATGTACAAAGAAGAGCAAACACATTATGAACCACATAAATCTCATAAAAACCCATCAACTGATACTAAAAAGTTTGAAAGGAGAAGATTGTATATACCATTTCCTTTTGATGTTTGTTTGCATGTATGCATGCCAGTGCTTAGCATTTTATTGTACTCCTAAGTATATTTGACCACCTTAATGTGCACAGGAAACTGAAGATCCCTGTTAAAAAACAACCCATATAGCTTGTTATTAGTTAATTCACTGGCAGCTGGAAGGGAAAGCGCACCTTTCAAGAAAAGTTTATTAGAGCCTCCTGCAGCCTCCGCAACGTTTACATTGTGGACTGGAAGTTGACAGGGATCAATACCATGAACATTTATCTGGCTTCTCAAGCAGCTTTTGCAAGTTGTGCTAAGCTCCAAATTGCCACAACTACAGTGCTGGTTGTACATCAGACAGCTTGCATGTCTCTCATGAATATAAACACAGTCAATATTTACTGAAAAGAAGATAACTGTGATATATGAGTATCTCCAGACACACTGAACAAATACCCTTATCTAGCACATGAGATTGTTCAGCACTTGACAACTGACAATAATAGCACAGGTTACAACCAGCCACACACTCTACCTTGAGCAGACAGGAACCAGCCCCAACTTGGGAGCAACAGTACAAAGTGTCTCACTCTGCTGCAGCTGGTAAATTCAGTTGAGAAATGTAAACTAGCAGAGGTGCTGTCTATGGCTTTAGACACAAAATTAATTGCATCTTACTGGCTAGATCATTCAATGATGTGAACATTGAACCATTTACACCAGCTACAGCAGACCAAAACTAAGTTAACTGAGTGACAACCTACAAGTATTTACCTACATCCTTGAAGGTACTCTCTTCACCTAATGCAATAGGAACTACTTTGAGCACACTGGTATCTCACAACATCACTGGCGGTGGAAAATGACTGTTGTAACACAAGAAGCCACAAACCACATCAGAAATAAAATACCCATTACCCCTGAGGTCCATTTCATGTCTCAACCACAAAGTCACTCTTTCCTATCAAAATAGGAAGCTTGTATTTCTTGGTGCTGTTTTTTTACAGTCTGTTTAAGGTCAAATCAATGTAA
Source organism: Pithys albifrons albifrons (assembly GCF_047495875.1). Classification (NCBI taxonomy): domain Eukaryota; kingdom Metazoa; phylum Chordata; class Aves; order Passeriformes; family Thamnophilidae; genus Pithys; species Pithys albifrons. The sequence continues at coordinate 73,591,579 of NC_092497.1, read as the reverse complement.
AAACGAGGTACCAGCTGACTGCCTATTTAGGCAGGTTAAGAACTTTGTTTTCAATATATGTCTAGATGATGTATGGCAACATAAAACTGACTGAAGACTCAAGATTTCACTGAATACTTTACTGTATTTCACCCTGAAACAAAGCAGACAGTAGTACACAGTAGGGTGATGTATCATAACTGCATCCTTTTCACAAGATCTCTACTGATTTTGCCCAGGATTTCTTCTAAGTGAGTTAACACAAGCCATTGACTCCTTACAAAGTTAACAAGCAATAAGACAAGTTAACCTGGTGCTATTATGAGGCAATAATGTTGCCATCAGTGCATGCAACCACTGTATTTTGTTCATTTTTCCCTCAGGCACAATACCAAGGAGCCTGATCACATTTTTCAGCCACTATTCCACAATTAGATTGTATGCAAAATGCATGAACAGCAAAAGCTTGCTGCATTCAATCTTCAGTTAATCTAGATAATGAAATAAAGAGACTTTCATTAAGACACTCACTTTCTAAACTAGACACAAACTAGACAGAAACCAAGACTAACAGAATACTGTAATCTGAAGATGAGTTCTCTTTTGACACATCAGTATATGCCAATATAGACTGATTTAAATATGAATTTCTACTATCAGAGGTCAAACAAATACCAAGATTTTCCTAAACCCAGTATGAAAACTGTCAATATCAATTGCACTGTCAAGACTGCTTCCCCTTTCAAACCTTCCCTGCTGTCTATATATTGTGCGTGATCTGCATAGCAAATAAAACTGTATAACTACACATATAGAAATTCCAAAGCAGTCAAAGTGCAAAACAGCTAGTTGTTTCAGATCCATGCAGGACTTAAATTCTGGTCCCCCAGCAATATAGACGGAACATTATACATCATTCAGTTTCCACAACTCTGTCTTAATAAGCAAAGAGTACACTGGCACCCATGAACATTGTCAGGCTTTAGTTTTGATAACATTACTCTCATTTCAAACACATACAGATACGCACGTGCACATATGCAGTGCATTAGCTGAACGACCATACTGAGCACACAGCCTCTTGTTTGCAGCAGGTTGAGCAGCTCTCTTGAGCATTTTATAGAACAGCTGAAAAGGCAGAAGAAATAGTCTCATCGTGTTCGTAGGCATGATGTTTTACAGATGCAATACACAACATACCTTCTAGCTCTGACATCACAATTACAGATTGTACTGAAATGAAACCATATGCTACATAGATGCATGCCAACCTGTGCCAGCAGACCCCAGTCTCCAGTCCCTTTCCTCTAGCAGGGTGGACAGGGGAAGGCCATTACACACGTAAGCTCTCCTTTAATGAACAGCAACTCCTTTTTACTTCATACATGGCAGTTGTTCCAAAGCTCCCTCGCTAGCTCCCACCAACTCCCCCAAATCCTCATGCCCCTCAAAGTATCTACAATGCACTCACAATAATACCAGCAAATCATGATTTGGAAAAAATGAGTACTCAGAGACATTAACTCATGGCAAGTTTTAATATTCTGTTTATATTCCCCACATACACAAAAAACTTAAAAGGATTTAAGGCAGTAAGTAATCTGAGGGATGCAGAGAGAAAAACAGCAGAAAAAAACCCTGCATTTCTATGCCTAATGTGTTGACTATCACTATTTGTGTACCAAAAATATAAGTTTCTGCTGAACTTTAATGCTCATTGTCAAGAATGCAGCACAAATTTTGCCTTTCTAGCATTTTTGCAAGCTATTCTCTGATTTCAGACCCACAAAATAATAATTGCATGGAAAACTATGCTATACATTAAAGAAAAATATTTCAACAACTAAAATTTTGCTTAGCATATTACAACACACTCCATCTCATAAATACATTTAAATGATATTATAATAGGCTTGGAGAAGATAATGAAGTTACAGTGGTAACAGCACAGTGGAAAGTCATCTATCTGCAAGTGCCAAGAGATTCATAAGGAAACAGTCTCAACACAAAGTCTCTCTTTTGTAATAGATACAACGAGGCAATCATTTAGATCAGAAACAGTACAAATGACTACCTACCTCTTGGGACAGGAAGGGAATTACTTGTGCACATATAGCATTCAGCCTCTTGACAATTTCTGCCTGCAAGTGACAAGAATAAAGAAGTTCAGTTATATAAATTCTCAAATGCAACTATCACCCATGAACACTAAAAAGACATTTGGGTTTTTTTCATTGCTGGCCAGGACACGTTGTCAAAAGTGTTTGGACAGCGATTCAAAAACACTTAGGAAGCTAGTAATTTCTGGCTAAAAAGTTTCTCTTAAAAAACACTGTTTAGAACTGACACAAAGATTAGTTAATTTTGATTACACAATCACAGGCATTTAAATAAGAAAACCTTCAGGAGAGGTAACAAAAAAGGAGATGCAACAAAAATTCTGTGTTCAAACTGAACTCCCTCCTACAATGCAAAAGGACGGATTATTTTCAATTACAGAAATGCCACTGTAAGCAAAGGAACAAATAAACCATTTACTTCTAACAGCGCATATCATGACAACATTAGCATTGTAATATACAAGTTCACAGATAAACATTCCACCACATATTTCAGAAAGGGAAGCTGCAGTCTTGTATCACACTTACACACACATTAATAGCAGATACTTTAATTTTGCAACTGTGATCAGAAATTAATAACATACAATGTTATATTTCCTGGAGATCAATTTGTATGCTGTGTATTTAACCTGCGAATCTCAACAGAGACAGAGAAGATTTGATAACACAAGAATTAGAGCTTTAAAAACAGAATATTTTAAACCACAGACTTTCCTACAATAAATTGTAACTTTCTTATAATAAATTCTAACCAGGATCAGTTCCTTATTATTTGGTAGAACAGAATGGTCTTCCTCTTGTAAAGTCACTAACCATATGATGAAGACATACAAACTTGTGCAATTTAGCCTTCCATCTTTTAACAGCTGTGCTGTCTTTTAAATGGCAAACACTTAGGAAAGAACCTATAGAATAAAAAGGCTCAGAAGTAGCATTACAAAACCCCCAGAAAGTCACATAAAATAAATCTGGATTCAAGGAATATTACAGTTACACAGCTATCTAACCAACAGATATGGTTTGCTAGAGTACATGTGAAACAAATTCTGCCCCCTTGTGCATACTGTGTGATATACGAGTCTGTGATACGAGTTAACACATGCTATTTTGCAAATACCACTTCTTTTTTCTGAAACCCACCTAGACTCCCACAGGTTGTTTATACAGCAATCTCTATACTACACTGTCCTTTTATTTTCGCACTGGCCTGCACTGTTGATGCAAGTCCTCATCTTGTTAAAATATTTATGCATTTTAATACATTTTTTACATTTGTCTACTACACCATTTCTATTTGTTCAGCAGCACAGGTATCTTACAGGACACTTGAGAACATGTTCTGTTCACCACAAAGCTAAATTATCTCCAAATGTCAAAAGTCTCTATGCACCAATAATACCAGATATACCATAATGTAAAACTGAATTATTACTTTAAACAGACAGTGTTCACTATACTAGTTGACACAGAAATTTATGAATTGCTGGTTACAGAGAGCAGTGCTAAAAGCAACAAGATACGTGCATCTAAGCCTCAGCCAGAGAGGCTGTACAATCCAATACAGCATTACTTGGGAAAAAATATTTTATTTAGAAATTTAGACTGTAATGCAAGACACAGCTGTAAAGTACCTGTGCTGTAGTGGTTCAAGTACCATTAATTTAGTAATTTCCAAATTTTGGGTTCCAGCCACACCGCTATTTTTTCAAAGGAATCTCATAAGTGCCTGAAAGCCAAACAGAAAACCACATATTTTGTTCTTCGAGGCTTTTCCATAGAAGCAGAAAATCCCAAAGTGCCCCTGTCTTGATATAAGCTCAAGCTATTCTGACCTGCCATTTAACTTACATATGCGCTGTAGTGAAAAAGGCACATCATGCTTTCTTCTGCTGTAAAACAGCTCCTCCTACCTACCTTTAAAATGCCTGTCACAACCCTACCAACCCCTCCTGTGCAGCTCCTGGAGGGAACCTTTGGAAAACCACACTTCCACCTCAGCTACGTTAGACTGATACCTTTACTGCACTGCTAAGAAAATTGGAACAAAACGGGCTCAAAGTGCCATGCAGGAACTCCGTGTCTAATTTTAAAAGGCTTGTAGATTCATAGATTTTAAGGCCAGAAGGGACTGTTACAATTGTCTTATCTGACCTCCTGCACTGTAAAACTTCACTGGCTTCTCCATCAAAGACATAAATTACAGTTCAGCTAGAATATAGCTTAGTCAACAAAAATAAGTTTATTCAATTCACTCTGAGGCATTTCTTCTCAATTAGGGTACTCAACCATAGCTATTTCAAGTTATTTCATCTATGATGTTCTCCTTTCCATCATTTCTCTCCCTGCTCCACAACAGAAGTATGTCTCTCTTCTACTGCTCTTCCAGACAAAAAGTGGCTGAGACGTATTTGCTCAGTATTTATACAAAAATTCACCTCTGGCAGATTCTGAATCTAGGAAATGTTAAGCTAGAAAGAGTTTTCCGAAAAGCTGTAACTGAAAATAGGTGACTGAATATGAACAGTTACACAACTGCAAATCTCTTGACATCAATCCCCCTGGAGTGCAGAACAGCAGGTCCTTTCATGCTGCATGTAGGGAAGTGAGCTGATGGAGACAGCACCCAGCTCAGCCTATGGAGAAGAAAAAGAACTTGCTAAAACAGCTTCAAGTGATGTCAAAACATTCCCTAGCAGCATTTCTGAGCTAAGCAAGGGGCCCACTAGGCTAGTCACAACAAAGCCACGAAGCCCTTGCTACACCAAAGTGTTTGCAATTTTTCCTTATTAAAACAGTCTCCATTTCCCCTAACAATGAGCATCGCCAGTTGCATGTTTCTGTGTAGTTACATTTTATTTATCCTCAACACTCGGGCAGCAAGTAAACAGTCCAACTGAGCAGCAGCAGACCGAAAAGACGCAGCATGACCAAGATACAGTCTTCCTGCCTTTGGAGATCAGAGACAGCCCAAAGGCACGAATGAAAGCACTGTGCACATGTGCAAATCATAGGAAGGGCATTACACATTCTCTGCCAAGAAAAGTCTTACACCAGACTTTTTCACATAGTAAATACAAATTACAGTCTATCTTGACACTGCAACTGTTTCTGTAAGTCACTGCAGGAGATAATGCCACAGCACCAGGCTTGATTGTTTTCCACAAAATGTACAACAGAAAGCAGTTAGCCACCTGAAGATAGTTGAGTGCATTTCTTGCAATGCTGCCATTAAATTTGAAGGTATAGGTACTGATCACATAGGTTAGCATCTCTGTAGATCTATTCCTACAGCCCTCAGCAGGGGCCTGAAAACTCATCCTTTGAGTAAGGTACAAGCTCTGACACTAAGTAAAGGACAACTCTGTATTTCTATACTCATACAGATTTTTAAAACCTTACATTTAGTAGCCAATATAGTGTCTCCTTTTTTCTCTTAGACATCAGGTCAACAGTTTTTTCATGATCTGTTTAACTGGCAGGAGAAGGAAAAAGTGTTATTTCATAAAATCAGGCACTCAATTCCTCATATGGAAAGCCAAAGTTGCCTCAGAAACGCTGCCGCTTCCACAGTCATCTTATTTTTCCTCTTTTTTCCCATGGGACCAGGCTTTAGAGAGGCTTCATTTATTTACAGGCCCTTCCACTGGGCCTCAGTTATCAGCCAATAATACCGTGAACACACACACTTCTAATGGCCTATGTTTTGAAACCAAGTCTAATCTGATGGCGCAGTGCCCAAACTCCTTTTCCAGCATAGCCATTAAAGGATGTAGGTTATTGCTGTTGTCACCATTGATATTTGTCATTGTAATGTAATTAGGGCCCTAAAATGATGCATTACAGCCCTTGGCACAGCTTCTATTAAAATCTTTTCTTCTGCTCACTGAACTGCGACCTGCTTTCTGATGAATAACGGACAGACAGCTTTACAGTGAGGAACAGATTCATCAAAGTAGTATTTTCCAGCTCTGGAAATAAAATAAATAAAGAAATAAAATAAATAAATAAAAAAGAGGGCAACCCTAAGAAGAAAAACACAAGGGAGGGGGGTGTGGAGATGGAGCAAATCCAATAGCACATTTGAATTTCATATGATCACTTGAAATTCTGATTGCATCTAACAAATTTTTCTTAGGACAATATATTCCCAGTCTGTGAATCACATGGTTAATCAGGGCTCTAATCTGCTATCCATCAGCCTATGCCAGCACTGTAACTTCCAATCACATTGATAGGTTATGTGGGTCACGCTTCCCTGAACAACTACATTCACAGATATCCCATGTAAACTGGCATGGATTCTGAAAAGCTGTTGTTAGTGTTACTAAAGGTTATAATACTATTTAAAGCTTTATGAAAGCTCCTGATGAACAACTGCTAAATTATTGCCTGTGGATACAGCACAATGCTCTCAAACAGCATTAATAGCACAATAAAAGGGTGACTGTTGACGCCAAAGCATATAAAAGATAGCTTTTCTTGCCACAGTTTGTCAAATCTGTTAACAAGCACCAATACTTCTATTACTCCTTTGCCTGAACATGAAAGATGTTTGGTTTTGCATAAAAAGGCACCAGCATTGAACCAGAAAAAATGAAGGAGGCACTGAAAGAGAAGGCTTGGGCTGGAATTATCTTTTTACTTACGCAATACAAGGTTGTATTGCTTGCATCCTTTTGGAGACACCTACAAGATACTATTTTAAAAGTTTTGATCTCTTTCCATAGTCACTTTCATGGCATAATTTTAAAAAAGAGAAAGATTAAATATTTTTTAACTACAATGTTAACTTTTTTGGTCTGTCTGAGTATAAAGAGATGATAATAAAATCCCTGTGCCAGAATCTGATCACAGTAAAGGAATGAAGACTTGTATCAGTTAACAGCCCCTCAGCATTATTTCGTGGATACAACAGAACAGTAACATCTAAGGTCCCCAATTCAGACACCAAAATCTTTTTGACCAAAGCTGGCAAGTTAAATGGGACTTTGTTTCCTAAATACACTTAAAAATCTGACCCCTTAAGTTCCTAAGTGCCTATAAAGCATTCTGAGAAGAATGTTCAAAGACAAGACTATACCACAGGTCCCTCAAGGTAAGATAACCCAGATCATGAAGGGGGCTCAGCAAAACTGGACTTTGGGGTACAACCACAGCTCCACAACTATCAGCTGTAGGTGAAGGTGAGTGTGTGATGGACTACTTGAGTCCTAATCCATTTCACCATTGCAACATAGCAGTTTAGTTCAATTTACCCTTGCCACACACAGCTAAAACAGGACATAAGCATATGGGGGAATATGTTTAAGTGCCTTAGCATTTTAGCACATGTCCAGAGACTTAGCACTGATGGACGGGAAAAGAGAGGCAAGAGTCACTTAAAATCCAGATCTTAAGGTACTCAGGTATGTCCTAATAGATAAGGAGCTCATAATAAACCTGTTGCTTAAAAATATCTATTTGCATTCCCTTTTTTCTGGAAATAAACTTAAATCATTCTGTGAAAGAAAAGAGAACTGGCATTTTATTTATAGTATATAAACTTCAGGAAAATATTTCCACTGTATTTCACAAAGTTCCATGGTTGCTATAATTATAAAAAAATTGCTGGGAAAGAATTACCACTGGAGGCCCTAGGTTTGTCAGTGGAATGGAAGAAAAACTACTATATAAGTATTGTTGAAATAAAACAGAATAATAAAACATTACTGAGAAACTCATTTCAGCAGCCAGTAGGAAGAAGAATATATGCAATTACACTTTCAGAAAAGTAATCTGAAACAGCTGTTATTTCAGGTTTAATTTGTTCTACACAATGCAGCCTTTGCCAAAAAGATCAATCTAGTTTATTAAGTGCTTACCAAGAACACATGCACACACCCTAAACAGGCACTTCACAAATTAGTGAGAACAAAAATCATTATTATACTGTATGAAACATATCATGATTCTGAATAAAGCAAGCAAAAAAGCTAATCTTAGTATTTCACAGAAAATTAACTCCTCATTCATAAAGAATAATGTGTTTTGTTTTAATCACAGACTGTTGTCTGGAAGTGCTTACTCCAGTTCTACAGAACTAGAGAAAATACTGCAAGCCTTGAATATCAAATTTCTCAGCCCTAAAGGAATGATGTTTGGAAACTGAGACTCAAAGAGCCTAATTCTGTAGTCAAAGAAAGTGGAGGGAAAATTTCTATGATTAGAATGCTAGTGAACAAAAAAATTATTCTTCACTAAGCCAGTTGCTGAGATTTAGGAGATATCATCTGAGCAATGCATGTACGTGTTAGCTGTAGCAGGTCCACTGGAATGCCAAATCACAGGTACATTCTCTATCTCATTTGCCTACCAACTTTCCTTTGCAAACATCCCAGCTAAGTTCACGAAGTACTGTAAACTTGATATCCAGACTTTGTAAGTTAATTTAGGTGCCCATTTTGAATAAAACACTGCAAACAGCAGCATAAGCAATAAACTGGAGTGACAGCCTTTTCAAAATCAATTTTCTAATGCCCATACCACACTGTGGGATGCTGAAGTGAACTGATAAGACATAGCTTTTATTTAGTGTCTCAAGCATCACGTGGAGCCAAACTGAGAAAAAAAAGGATACATATTGAATCATTCATGATTAAGACAATAAAAAGCAAGTAAAGTAATTTGACATATAAACATGCATCAAGTCTGTCACCTGATGAAGTCGATGTTATTTTGTAAATATCGACTTCTATCAGCAAGTATGGGAACAGAAATCAACAGCTTGGAGATAACCACAGTTCTTCAGTTGCTCAGGCTGCCACCAAGCTACACCCTGCCCTGCCTTGACACAAGAAACTGCAGAGCATCCAGAAAAAAGGCAGCAAGTGGACTTTGAAATGGCAATGACTGGCTTCAATATCCCTTCCTCAAAAGCAGCAGGAAACATTTGCTGAAAAATCAGACAGAAATGAGTAAAAGGACACTGCCATGGGAAATGCTGCTTCCATCAGCAGAGCTTTGAAGTCCTCTATAAGGTACTATGCTTTCACCTACAAGCAATTCCCAGCATTTCACAGTGACACATTTTTTTGTGAAATATGTAACTACATAAGGTTCAGAAGCTTCCACCACCTGCCAACAGCTGAAGGATCTGACTTTATAGTTTAAAAAAACTTAAGAAAAAAATGTTTTAAGCTTATAAACCCATGTCATCACACTAAGGCTCAGAGTTGCATCTGTCTCCTAGCAGTGATTAGGTCAGAATTTCCCATTTTAATCTTTCCCATAACTACTAAAACACAACAGCACATGCACAATCACCAGTCTCTCAGTACTACAGATCTACCCTCACACACCTCACTAAAGAGTCTGGCCACAATTCGGCACATGCTGGAAATGGCACAACCCAGTTTGAGCCTGCCCTTGCAACTATATGCATACAGTGGTTCTGGTGTGCAGTTTTAATTTAACTGGATGAAGAAAATTCCCTATTTATTTACAACACAAGTTCATTCATACTCAGTTTTTCAGAGGTGGCAGGAAAACCAGACAGAAAGAAAATGAAATAACTGCCAATCAGTCATTTCAATGTGTACATCATGAAAAATTAAATAAAAAAATAAGCTGAGAGAGTAAAAATGTTAACTGCACTGGAAAAATGTTAAGGAAGCAACATTTCGTGGACAAGCTGAAAGTATCTAGCAGTTGACTTTAAAGAAACTATGCTTTTAAAATTTCCATATATTGTGCTTACAAAAGGGGTCCTGATGCTCTTTTTAGAAATGGCACCACAAAATAAGCACTGAAATCATTTTCCCACTATAAATTAGAACTACCAGTGTCCACCTCTGATCCCTCCCAGCACTTCACTTTCATCTGCAAATACACACAAAGGAAGACTGAGAAAAAGCTGTTAGGCACCCATTTTCCTACATCCACTCCCTGTATTATGACTACAGTGCTTACTCTGGAGTAGTATTCTTCAAATGTTAGTCATCGAGAAACTGATACCTATCTGAGTTGAGAACTGTGAAGACTGTGACAGACTTCCAGTTATACCTGAAAAGTTGCACTCTTCATACATGACGGTGGCAGAAAACACTACAACCAGTGGCAGCATACAATGTTCTGACAAGAAAATTAAATTTCTCCAGCAAGTGTTGAGTTGTATTGTTGCAGCTTTTAATGAACTACATAGAGCTGATCAATATACTTATAAAAGCAGCAATCAGAAGTCACCCACAAAACCAAGAAAGACAGTGTGACTGCTGAATTCATGTTTATTTTCTTCCAAATTTGTCTCAAGGTCAGGAATCCATCCTTCTGCATCAGGAGCAAATGACTATTTCTCTTCACCCCTTCCTTCCTTTGCTCAACCTGCCCCAGCCTTGCAGGTTATTAAAGGTAGAGCCCATAGCCTGTCTGATTCTTTGATAATCACACTTGATTGTGTTTGCTTCCAGGAAAGATAATACTGGGAGTAAGCACAGTGATCTATTTGATGGATTTTTTAAGTCTAGTTACAAGAATTCTTAGAGTGTTTGAAAACTTTGGCATGTTTTCCTTCAATCCTTCATCTCTTCTTCCTACCCAGCAATTTCACAATACGTCATGAACAGCAATCAGGGTATTTATTTAAAGGAAACAACATTTGAACTCATTTTCCTTTTCAACTATGCTGTTGTACCATGAAGATGAGCAATACTCAGATGCAATTTCCAGAGATTAATGTAATAAATTTTAGTATTTGAAAAAACAGATAAAGATATACCCCTTTTAAGCCAATACAGAACAGCACAATTTTAACAACACCCCTGAAAAAAATGAAAGAACAGTATAGTGGATTTTACAGCAATGATAAAATCAAGCTTCAACTTTGAATCCTTGTAAAGACAGAAATTCAAATAAGGCATGTCACTATCGCACATTTTAAACAAAGGTTAAGTATGATACCTGCTAATTCTTTCTGAAGATACATAAGTATTTCATACTCCTTGGTGGTCTCTATTAAGTTCCAGTTTCTGGAATAAAGCAATCATCTGAGAAACTCAGTACATTTAAGACACCTTTCTCCCTTTCCTATCCTAAAGACTTCTTGGTTCTTAAATCAACACTCCATAAGTGAAAGTCTACTAAAATATGAAGGGTGTTTAAGCAGAACACATTTTCTCTTATTCTGAATTCAAGTGCAAGTTTCAAACTAATTATTTTCTCGTGCTTGATATGGCAGTGCCATAATCCTAATGAAGCACTAACTGAAAACCTCCATACTGCAGCATCCTATATGGAAGAGAAACATAGTGTGAACTATCACCCATCTTGTCACTAGGAGTTTATACCATACTGGAAGCTCCAGCATTTCACACATCTCTGCCACCACTCAGCTGATACGGATTCATATTCATGTTTTTGAAGTAAAAGACTTGCTCCAACAACTAGCTCACCAAGCAGGGAACCCTGATGCAGCAGAATGCTGCTTTCCAAAGAGGAACAATAACTAAAAAAGACTGTAGTTCCAACTCCTATTGAGGAGAAAATATTTATATGAATTGTCATTGCTCATAATTTCAGTCACTGTGTATCATAACTATCTCTGATGAAAATAACACCATTCAGAATTCAGCATTTCTGCAGCTAGGTTTTTTTGGTATTTTTCCTACTAAGTGATGGAGGACAAGGAAAGAACAAGGAATTTAATCCTTCAGCATGTGAATATGTAACAAATGGTAGCTTCACTAGTGAAATACGTCTAAAATAATCAGGTCGTTTACAATTCTCTTTTCAGCCTTCCTAAGACACATTTGCAAAGCAAATACTAAGACATTTTTAAGACATGCACACTTAATATGTTCAGGAAATTCACTTGTCCAAGGCAGCTGGATACACCAAGTACATCTTCATGTTCAATTCATTTGAATGGCATTCCCCCAGTAAAACTCCTACCAGAACAGACAGACTCTGAGTCAAGCAACACTAAATGGCATTTATCTTTAAGTACATCAGCATTATTGAAATTTTCAAATACTCTTCATCCAAGAGGGATTTCAATGTAAAACAACTTCAAAGAAACACAAAATTTAAGAAAACGCCATAAAAAGCAGAATAGAAGAAACTGAGCAAGAACCCTCAGGTTAGGAAATGTAGACTTCATGGAACATTTTCTAGTGTGTAACTCCTGTGAGATCACACTTGGAGAGCTACTACGAATTGCACTAATTTCAGACAAATACTCAAGACACAGCGTTATGTTAAACCTGCTTTTCATCATACCTACAAACTTCAATAAAAACATCTAGAACATGGAAAGCACATCAAATATAAGCACATGTAAGAGGTAAATAATCCATTCTCCAAATAGATTAAACAGATCAACACATTACTCCTTGAGAAAAGGCATCAGTCAAACAAGATTCCTTCATGAAGTTGTCCCAATTTTGCACCTATGACCAGTCTTCAATAAAGATGTCTGGGACAGAAATACAGATTACGCTCTCATCAATTATGCTGTATTTGTTCCTGAGACAGAGGGAAGGCTTTCACTGTTGCTTCAAATGCACTTTAAAATTGGCCTAAAAACAGGTACTTGAAGTCAGAAAACTTCAGTTCTGGACACACAAAATCCCAAGGTAAGACTTCTTGTGCACACTCCTTTTAAGTCAGAAAACAACAGCATAGTTAAGTAAGGAGACCACATGCAGCAAGCTGTTCATCTTCTTAGAGATAGTTCTCTGGGCATGACAAAGCATTCTGTTTCACTTCCTCCACTGTGCTGCAACAAAGTTGTATTGCTATCAACCCTATCCTACACTTTTCACCTCTCGGTTAGTATTGTGATTGGTTTAGCTAAAAGTTTCAGAGCCACCTGTTAGGTCTGGTAAATCAAATTACCAATATCCAATTGTACAGTGAATTCAAACCAATAAATAAACAAAAACTAATGTAAATTAGTGGTGGTTGTACTAACTTTGTAGTGGCCAAATGACAGAAATTAAATGCTGTGGTCAAAACGGTGGAAAAAAACCACGCTCATAAAACAATGCATATTCATCAGTTAAAGCATCCATCATGAAAGACAGCAAAACCACACTTCTGTGTCTACGTTGCTGTGGATTTTTCATAGATCTCTGGCTTTTTTCCATGGAGTAATTCTACAGTTTACCAAAAGACAGTCTGTGGGCTTGTTAATTTCATATTTAGATTGCTAGGTCTGCAATTTTGCTACTCTTTTAATCAGAAGGGTTTCAGCCAAGCGTTTAGAAGAAAAATACTCATTCAAATCCTAACATTTTTACTGATAAAAATACACAGAGGTTGGATCTGCTCTGGTTTCTGAAAATCTGTTTTGCAAAAACTATGATAATTTTTCTTTTTTGTAACAGCAGCTTCCCATGACAATTAGAGACTTAGCTGTGCTATTATGAAATTACATTAGAAATTTGCCAGAATACAAGAAAGGAAACCTTAAAATCACTGAATTATCTACTGACTGTTTGCAAACCTGTTTGTGTAACATCATTATTTGTTTTGCAAAAAGGCAACAGAAAAAGCTGGGAGGAGTAAGAAAAGAAACAGGTTTGATGACAAGTGGATAGCTCAGACTGTGTTTCCTTTGTGTGAGCTTCAGTGAAGACAAGGGAGGAAAAAAAAACCTTCAATAAAAGAGAAAGCAGTTCAAGATTACTGATTTATTTATTAAATAGGACAGTTTTTACTATGTAACACATCATGATGTGTGGGTGAAAGCAAGGGAAAGAATAAGTGAGAAAATGTTTTTATTTTTTAAATCACTAAAAAGACATCCAAGTATGTTTACCATTACAAGTACAACTTCATTCATGGACACAGAATCAGAATTGCCTTAAACTAGCTACAGAATAGCCCAAGTAGCTGGAGAAATAATCAGCACAATAAAACCTTGCCAACTTTTCATTTATCAGGACCTGAGCAAGTCTGTTCAACGGTGTTTAAAGCACACCTGTGAGTACTTCAGTCATATTCTTGAATATCATCCACATGCACCAAACAACACTTTATCTTAACTCTGTACCTGTAAACAAAGTCTTGAAAATAGATGCCATTTTCTGCCAATGCAGCCTAAAGCAATACAAAATTACTCTCAATATCCACCGCAGAACACTGTACAGCTCATTCTATATGCCTTTAAATTAGGCTTTCTTCAGCTCTACTGACTATAGCTAGACTATACAGTGAGAGATATTATAGTCTTGTTAATTTTACAGCTGTTCTGCCTCCAAAACTGGCATCCCTCTGAGGAAGGGTAATCATGATAGGTAAGAGCAAAGTGATACTCCAACAGAGGAAGTGACCTGCTTTATCACCTAAATACCACTGCTTCACCGAAGTGGAAAAGCTCAGCAGTGTTTCAGGGGAGAGAACCAGGTATCAAACTTTTCTCCTCTATTATGCTGAAAACAGCCCTCTGACTAGTACTTCTTTTCCAAAGTCCACCTTGCATTTATACTCAAGATTACATTTACAGCTTCTTGCATGTGTGGGGTATTCCATATACTGAGGAGTGGAGATTAAACCAAAGCTGTAATCCTCCCTGCTGAATATTAAGCTCGTTTGCCTAATCTTTTGACATTTCACATTGTCATCACCTTCCTTCCTTCAGCCTCTGTAACAAATATATCAAGGAACAGCCTTGTACAGATTCATTGTCTAGTGGGCAGGTAGAAATACAACTGAGGCTAAAAACAGACTGGGAAACTAGTTACTTGAGAGCCCACACTGAGAGCCTGTCTTAGGTGCAGGAAGTTTATCAAACCCCATATTTTCCATCACTTTACAATATAATTGCTTGTACCAGAGAACCAAGATCCCACTGTGCTGCAACCACTGCACGTATACATGCACTGGAAAGGTTTGTGCATGCAAGTGGCAGGGATGGACACAGGACCACAAGGCAAGAAAGTTTGTTTCAGTTTTCCCCCAAAATTCCACCCTGGTAAGAAAAAAGTAGTATTCCCCCATTGTCCAGATGGAGAACAGAAGCTGATTCCATAGATTACCACAGGCAAACTTCCTGAATACAGATCAAAGCACTGACTGCATTACTACTGAAGGGTACATCAGTAGAGCCTTAATTGCAGCTGGGATGGAAGACAGCAGAACTCACATGGGAACAAAAAGAAAGACAAAATTGTCTTGGGAAAGAGCACTCAGCTCCAAGTATAATGCCCTATGAGATAGACCCAGTCACCTCTAAGTGTCCATGCAATAGTGTCCCACCACCCATTTCTCAATATACGGGTCTCTGTGGTAAGGGCTATGCTTCAGGAAATGGTATTACTTCCACTTCCCAGACAATGATCTGAAGCCAGAGGTAAAGTCTCCAGAAGGTATGTAATAGAATTTTAAAAATGCCTAAGCAGACTAGACATGTAATTCTGCAAAAAGTCAGCTACAGACAAATGCTCAAGAAGATTTTCGAGAATTCCTACACAAACAGGGGGCTTCTACCCTTATCTAAAGAAACATAAATGTATCTTTACATCCTAAAAAAAACCAAGTCACACCACCACAAAAATTTAGGGATTAAAATCCCAAACTTCAATCTTCACCCCCTTGTCACCCCACTCAGGGATTACACAGTAGTGAAGTCACCTGAAATGCACTGGCATTTTCCATCTTCAGCACTGAAAGCCCCTCCCTGCTCACCCTGCTGAGTCTTTGGCTCAACAATACCAAGTTATTTGGTATCCAGCTCATAACTAAGCCCTGCAAAAACCTTTTCCCTGAAACTCCCATAACTTAATGCTTCTCCAGCCATGTTCCCTAGAGAGCTGAGAATCTCTGCCAGAATTATTCCCACATAATATACAG
The DNA here is from genome assembly GCF_047495875.1 of Pithys albifrons albifrons. Taxonomy (NCBI): domain Eukaryota; kingdom Metazoa; phylum Chordata; class Aves; order Passeriformes; family Thamnophilidae; genus Pithys; species Pithys albifrons. The sequence continues at coordinate 73,575,650 of NC_092497.1, read as the reverse complement.
CAGCAGCACATTAAAAAAAAAAAAAAAGGAGTGGCGAACAGATAGACTTCCATGTAGCAGCTTAAAGAGTTTAATCAGAGCACTATATGCATTACGTCAATTCTTTCTTTACTTCTTTTTACCTGTTGAATAGGCTTCTGTGAGCACTGGAAATACTCCCAATTCTTCCACTGGAAAAGGAATGTCTCTTTTCCAGTTCTTGCTCGGAATCACCATACTTGAAAAAACACTGCAGGCTAAACCATGTAAATGGGTTTGGGGCAGTGACAGGAATCCAGTACAACTTGTCCAGCTAGCCAGTCTTTCCAGGGGGACAGCACACATGCATCTCTCCTCTTTCAGCTCTACTGAAACATTAAGGAACTCATGCAAACCAGACAGCTTTCTGCTGGGTATCCAAGTAATTTTTCTGTGAGAGAAGAAATGTCGGTCTTCATAGTAGACAGAAAAATAGCTGAACTCAGATGAACCAAGCGTTTTGCCTTTGCCAGATTTTCTGTTTAAGAAAAATCAGTACTATGCTTATACTTTGAAATAAAGTTTAGGTGCTACTCTTCAAAAAGTAGTTCGGAAACTACCAACCCAAAGCAGCATGCCCTGGCAGCACTAACTTTGGTGGCTCAGCCTTCAAGCAGTGAGAGGTAAGAGACATTCCTGCAACCTCAATATTAGTATGAGCTACCTCCTATATGTGCTGATTTCTTTGGCACTGTACTGAATCTCTTAACTGACCACCCACACCAAAAGCATTTCTCTGCCCTCACTCAGCGGACCCTGCACTCCAGTGGTACAAAAGTGTCCACAGCATTGCTCCCATCTTGTTCCAGAGAGGAGCCAAGTGGTTTGTCCAAGGTCTCACAGGACACCTTGACAGCTTGGACAGGAAACTTGCACTTTGATTCCCCCCAAGTCCCAGATCCTATCAGCTGCATCTCATACACCTAAGAGCTTTCTGTATTGTTTCAGATTATTCAATTGCTTCTGTGATTCCATGATTCTAATACAGACATGCATTTCCCATGTCTACAGATTTTCAGCCTCTCCAGGTTCCATCACAGGCTTAAAAAAAAAAAAACAAAAACCTCGTGACCCTTAATGCAGTGCATAATTACAACTGCATTTTTCGTTGAAAATGTGTAGACTGAGATCATCCCAGGGTTCTTCTCATCTAAACTAAGGCATATAAAAATCAGTGCTTTAGAGGAAATACTCATATGAGTACCAAGCAGAAAAGAGAGTTAAAAGCCACAAAATACAGGACAAAACATCCTGATTTCCTACATTCACAAGGTCTGTATGTCCATTTAACTGAAGGTATGCCTGAAAAATAATGTTGCATATGCAAAGAAGTTGGATGCTTGTATCTGCAAAGAAAAGTCTTACATCTTTCCACAGAGGTAGGTTAAGTGTATAATAGCAAGGCTGCTAATGTTAACATTTCGTACACATGCTCGAAAATTCATCTTCAAACAGAAACCTACAACCTCAGAAAAAAAAAAGCAACCGCATGTATGCTCACAAAGGCACTCTTCTTATACAACCTTGTGGTGCTGTTGCTTTTTACATCTCTATCTACATGATCAAGCCTAAGAACAAGAACGATTTTCATCCTCAGCAGATGCCTATTTTAAGAAGAAGCACCTACTTTGTATCTTGCCAAATGCTTTATAAAACTACAGAAAGCTGATGGCACTGGTGCTGTAGTTCACTCTCTTTTACACATCAGCACAGTGCCATCTTTCAAAGGGGGGCACTGAGAAAGTGGATGTTGTCATATAAAGTGAATAGTAGCACAGGGAAATGGCAGACATGAGAAGAAAACCAATTAAAGAGCTTCCTCCAAACATTTCTTGTTCTTTGTCTTCTCCCCCAAGCCAAAAATCTAGTGTTTCAACCAGCTTTGGCCTTGTTATCTTTGTTTTTCTTCTCCAAATGTTATTACATTTGACCAGACTGCCCTATTTCTAACCTCTATCTCCAAATATAACTAACAGAGTTGCAGACAGGAGGATAACTGAAGCATCTGTGGTGTTCTATCTTCTGGTAACCTCTGGGGCATAAGAACAAAGGAAAGCTCATAGCTGTTAAGGCAGTTCTGGACCTTGCTATACAGCAGACATGAGTTTGGAAAGAGCCCTCTTCCTTCCACAGCAAATACACGTTCATTCAATATTATGTGATTCTCTAGAACCTATTACGTAATAATGGATGTTAACAGACTTAGATCACTCCCCATCATGTACATATCACCACCATTTCAGAGGAGGAGACAGAGGCACAGAAATGTTACAAGGAATGTCTTGCAAAGTGCTGCAGAGCTCATGAACTAACAGCCAGAGAAACCCCAACTGATAATGTCACATCCCCTAGATTAAAAATGGTCTCTTCCCTGGATCCAAGGCAGTCAAGCCACTGGGTAAGCATCTGCAGGTGTCCAGAGCAGGAACCAGAACAGACAGTACACTGACTTTTCTCTGCAGATCCACAGTGCTTCATGAAATATGAGTACTAAACTTTTTCCTCCTGCAGCCACCATAGAAAGGTGGCTTCCTCTGGCAGCTACCATAAAAATCCAGTGGAGACCCATATCTCTCCTAAAGCCAAAACCACGAAACAGCTTGGCTCAGCTGCTGGAACTCAAATGCCCACAATAGAGTTCATGCTGCCACTGGCTATTTGGCTCTCAAGCAGCTAAATGGTGGCTTGTCTACCTCAAACCCAACACAGGATCCCCCAAGGCGGACAGTCAGCTCAGCTGTCAGAGACACCACCAGAGCTTCTGACAGAAACCTAGTCCTGCACAGCCCTCAGTGAAGCAGATGTCATGAAAACACACGGACAAGCATGGTCACTTAACAAGAGTGCCCCTTTCCCAAGCTTGAGCTAGGCTGCCCTACAGTTATTTCATCTCCCCTGACTTGTTAATAGGAAAACCTAATAGAAAAACAGGACTGTGTTTTCAAAAAAAAGCCAAGAATAATTTCAGATATTAGGCATGGCTGAAAACCTCTTATTCATCTCTGTGAAAGCAGAGAAATGTGGAAAAGTGGCTGTCCAAGACAAAAACTTTGCTCACTAATTGCACCATTTCCCCTGGTCTTAAAAAGTAAAATTCAAATCAAATGACAAATAGGAGAAATCAGTTTACCAGCACATATAAGTTACTGAGAAAGACAGCTTAACCAGATATCCAAACATTTCAACCTGGAGGCCCCATTACATACCTGTATTATAAAGAAAAAGCAATAATGAAGATCCACCTTTCCTGCCAAGAAGCAGTAAGATTTGAGAACAAAAAAGCATGATCAAAATGCCTTCTCCCTCCTCAATTTCTCACTAAAAACTCATTCCAGTTTGTCTTATGATTAATTTTAAATAATGTTGTTAATGAGGTAAATGACAGCTTCTGCCATAGAGCAACTGTCAATAGCATCCTGCAACCTCAATTCTCTAAACACTGAGGTCTGTACACCATCATGCAAGCCTTCTCCCAGCTGCTGCAAGGATCGTATCACTGTGCCAGCTCAGTAGGCTTCAGGTTACCTGCTCCTCCTTCATTCCCTGCTGAGCCTGTCATTGCAACCCCTGGGCACACCTGAGTTCTGAGGAAGCCCACTGCCTTGAGAACACAACAGACAATAGACCTTTCTGCTGTTGTTCCCGGGTTTAGAATTGCCATTGTTATATTTCAAATACATTTGCTGTCACTGCCCACATGTGCCACAGTATTTATTATTTGCAGAGAAGCATGTATTGGCCTTGCTGTGTTTTGATTTGTTTGATTTTGGGTTCAAAGTCAGAAAACATAAGGGGATAGGACCCCCTTTGCTCTAGGAGGTACTCTTCTGACATAGTACATCTGCATCGCTGGCTACACCTGTAACTGAAAACCAGGTGACGTCTTAGTAGCAGCTTCATCATACCTTCTACACAGTGCTACTCCAGCACCAACTACTCAGTCCCAGGGCAATCACTTCTTTCTGGGGTAACCCAGAATAGGGTTGGAGGTTTTTTTTCACGATTGCAAAACCTCCTAACAGTCAAGACACTAAAAGAAGCCATGCACTTAAGCAGTCAGAACACTGTAAGAGAAGTTTATTTAAGATGGAGAAAAAACCAGCTTTTTAAAGAATTAAATATTCTCAGTAACCATATACAACATGTGCACAGTACGTCACACATGCCAAACAAAATCTAGTAGCAGGACCTACTGCAATGCAAATTCTTTACAGATGAAGGGGACAAATTTTTATTTCTGCTCAACTGAGACATTTTGCTAAGGCTTTTTAAGCAGAAGAAAAAAAAGAAAAGCACAGGTTCTCATTGCCTCTGTTTCACATTCCAAACATAACAGAAGTTTTTTCTCCTTTGAAGAATTTGAATCTCATCCAGCAAATGTCCAAAACCTCTGGGAGTGCAAGACTCTGCAAAGAAACCATTTAAGTAGACCAAAAATGAGAGGTCAAGTTAGAAGACCTCCACTCAAATCTATGCCTTGTGTTTCCTTTCCTTCTAACACAAAAAAAGAATGGCCATCATCATATCTGTTCCATCTTATGATATGTAGTACACAAAAACTTAAAAAACCATTTCAGAAAGACAATGCATATAGTTTTATAGTTTGGTATTACTTTTTCTTAGCAGAGTACACATCACACATTTTCTGAGAGCAGGAAATTATGACAGAAGTTGTCAGCTGTATCTCATACTTATCTCCATTGACTTTATCCTGAATGTTTTACTCCTTATTTGCAAAAAAACAATTATGGAAGAGCACTCGGGAAAAAGTAAGAAGCATGAGCCAAGCACAGTTTGACAGCTTAAAATTAGAAGGAAAGTAAAAAGAGCCTCAAATTTATTATGTGTATCTCATGATTAATTTTCAGTCAGTCTCATGATATTCAGTGACTGGCATGATTTAACATTTGGAGTTGGCAATACAGCATACCACACAACTACATAACCATAAAGAGACCAATTCAGGTTTACTGTGGGGACTATAACTTTGACTTGCCTGACATTTGCACATTTAAGCGTGTCAGCCATAACACTACAGTGTTCAATACCAGAGCATTATGTACCTGTCCTGGGCTAAGAAAGATGATTTCTTATGTCTAAATCCTACGCATACAGGCAATCACTATTTACAGTCCTGTTTACTATTTGTGACGTATTTCAGTAATATTTAAAAACTACTATTTAAAAAAAAAGTTAAAGACATCTGCTTCTGACTGTGCCAAAATGCTTTCTGCTAGAAACTAGAGTTTGTGCCACCACTAAGACAGTATCAACGGAAAAAATTAGACAAGAAGTAGTTCAAGGTACAATCACAGCATAATTTGGATTGAAAGAGACATTAAAGTTCATCTAGTTCCACTCCCCCTGCCATGGGCAGGAACATCCTCCACCAGATACCAGTGGAACAAAAAATACCATGTTGAACCAAGACAAAATCTGTAATAATAAAGGTAAATAGACAAATATGTATTCTTAAAAACACTTTATATTTTTGCATTTTAAAATAAAGATTAATTTTTAACTCATTCAATTTCTTGCACAGAATAGCATTTCTTGAGTGTAGATAGGTTCATCTTCAAGATGTATTCTGTCATCCATTAGTTAATGCAAGTTAGTGCATCCTGTGTTTCACATTATCATCTTTGTTCTGCTCCCATTGTGCCTTGTAGCTAAACAGGTTTTCTGAAAGTCAGTGGCAGGCGGTAGTCAATGTGCAGACCATAGAAGTGACTTTTTAACAACTGTAATAGCACTGTTCACAAACTGACCCACATTTGTGACAAATTCAGTTCTGTATTACATTCACAAATAGTAAATCACAATATTTCATTAAAGAAAATAAAAAGACCAAATTGATAACTCTGAATTTTCCACATTTGATGTTAAAATCCTTTTACAAGCTTTAATGGACCAAGCCTGTAGTACTCACTCTAACTGACATGTGTGAGCACTCCTTGCACTTTTTGTAAAATCAATCAAAATCGGAATCTTAAGGAGCTTACAATGGCAATTATTTTACTTGCCTGAATCCTTATGTTTAAAGTTATTTCAGTTGCTGAGACAAGAACCCAAACACTTTCAAGCCAGCTTTACAATCCTGTCTGCAGTTTTAATTCTACTTTCCTCGTGTTTATTTTGTGCACTGCAGGAGGTCTTCTAGGAAAGCTGGCAATATGACCAGCAAGTGTATAACTAAAACCTGCACCACGATGCACATACACAATGGGGCAGGATCACATTTACAAAAATGCTACAAACCTTGGGCATCCCTGCATAGCAAAGTGTGTGTGTGTGTGTGTGTGGGGCTCGGCTTCGAACGAAGGTTTGGGAAGGGCTGTCCCCACGTGGGTGTGCCTTTCCAGTCTGCGCGGTGGATTTTAGGTGAGGCTCAGCGTGCGCAGAACTGGCCCCACCGTTTAAGTCCTGAGGTTCATCTGCCACGGCCGAGCGAGCTTGGATGGTGACAGTGAAGTCCTCAGGACCAGAACCTACAGCACCCGGCATTTCCCAGGAGGTCTCCCATCCAAGTACTAATCCCGGGCTGACCCTGCTCAGCTTCTGAGATCTGACAGGATCAGATGTCAGGGAGGCATTTAACTGCCTGCATAGCAATACTCCACTTGGAAACCTATCTGCTAATTAATGGGGGCTTTTTTCCAGTGATGAATTATGTCAGCACTTCTTTTTGGCCCCTAAAAGAAAGGTAAATCTCACCACATAAAATGGTGCAAAAGCTATATACAAAATGGTGACACAGCTTTCCTCTCTTGGTGGGTATATGTCCTGACTATTCAGCAGCAGCCTTATGCCCAAGTCTTATTTCCAGCCATCCTGGACAATCCAAAGAGCAAGCAGTGGTGCAAGGCAGGAGAGGAGCTTCTCACTGCCAAGGTACACATCATCTTTCGCTTTTCCCTCCCTCTCCCCCAGTTGCCCAAAAGGCACACAGGGCAACACTCTCCCTTACTGCACATTTCTTTCATTAAAAAAAAAAATTAAGAAAAAAATTGCAAAGGATTTTTTATCAGGGAAATTGTTAGGTAACTATAACCACGGGGTCACCACTGGCCCCCTCTGTAAATACCAGTGGGCTTATAAACCAATACAGTCAGTGAGGCAACATCATGGCAATTATCATCTTTCAAAGACACAAAAATGCTTTTATGTTTAAGCACTGTAGAGCACAGCCTTTTTCCAGTAAAAAAACAGAGCATATGTCTTAATTTAAACATTTGCTCAGCATGTTTTGTGCTACTTCCTGTGTCTTAAGCATCTGTCTGAATTGCCTAAACAAGTGAGAGAAAAAGACACTTTCCTTTGTTGATGAATGGCAAGATCTGGTAATACGGAAGTTCTTGTCATCCTGTATGCTATTCTGCAGTTGCAAGAGTAAAGGTTATTCCAGTAGTAACTCATGGAATAGTGGCAACAACAAACTTCCCAGTAATTACCAGCTGCGTTACGCACTAAGGCTGCCTAACAGGTCTGAGGTAAAGGAAGCATATCATCTGGTTTCAGAACTTAGCAGTTATTAACAGGTAAAAGGTTTCTGGTTTAACTCCAGAATAATACATTTTCTAGCTTTTCATAAGCTTCTAAGCTTTTCTGCTGGCTTCAGAGGCTAAATAACCTAAAACTGGGACAAACAAGCCTCAGTTGTCAAACTGATTTGACAGCCTATTTTTTACATTTTGCGATTTTAATCGAAAAGCCACTTGTTTTTCTCTTCCTCCTTAACAGTCCTATGTGAGCTGCAGCCTTCAGAATTTCACTTCTAATCTCTCTCATTTTGAAGTTTTCCAGTTCAGTTCTGACTACGCACTGCCTATATCTCTGTTAAACCTTTCCTGCTGTTTACAATGGAGAACAAACTCAGCCAGTGTAATTTTAGTTGGCTCCCCAGCTATTTTTCAAATCTAAGACCATATATACTCAACTTCTGAATGTGTTAAAGAAAATGTCCACACATGCATCCATACACAATGATGCCAAGCCCACACTTTGCCAGAGAATAGAGGAAAAAGAAGGGTGTGTTCTTCTGCTGCGTGCATAAAACCACTTCGCTGCAATACATGTTTTATTGCTATGAGGATGAGAAATGGTCAAAATTCTGCCCTAAATTAAACAACCTGATTCCCATCTTTACCCCCTTACCAAAATAATTTACTAAGGCTTAAGAAGCAAGCAGACTAAAGGCTGGGATGTCATACAGCCCGTATATTAACTCAGTCAGCAATAAATCTCCCTTTACTCTCCATAGTACTTTCTTAAATAGCTCACTATAAAGCCCCAACCTAATTAAAAACAGCTTTCTCGGCAACAGTGGCCTTGATTTCACTTATTTACACATTAACTGCAGCCTCCATTTGGCCAATCCAGTCTATTCCCTGTACCACGCAGGGCCTTTTATCTGCCCTGGACAGCATTTTCTCCAGTAGATGAAGTAGATGCCGATTGATTTGCTGTCGAGCATGGTAAATTAATAGCAACAAATTGCTGAGGGCCCCATCTCACTGCTCCACCATGCTTCGGCAGTTTTGCTTTATTTGCTCCATGATGGGCAGCAGTCAGGCCTCTTCAAGTCAATTTCTTCTTAACAACCTGCAATACTTTTCAATGGTGAAAATAGAGCTATTCCTTGTAAGACAGAAATCAATATCCTATTGCCCTTAGAAAATGCTAAACAAGCAGTATTGGCAATCCACTTGGTACTAGAGGGTATCAGATATAATGCAAATCCATACCTCTTCCCCTCCTCGTAGTTATTACAGTTTGCTAAAAGGTTCCTAATGCCATTTATCATCATTTACCATCGACTACTTCAACTATGATTATGATATCCTATCAGCTAGCAGAGCCCTTTCATTTCTACCCAATTAATATTTTAGCAGCACTCAAATGGTTGCTGCCCAAGTCTTGTAATAAAATTTACATGGATTGGACTGATTTTTTTTTCTGTGATCTTAAAAAGTCATTTCATTTATTTTTTAATACCTAGCTTCTTAAAAGACTTGAATTTTCTTTCAAAAAATGCTGAAATCCAACATTCTAGCTTCTGAATTAGCTCAAAGATGAAGGTCTAGCCAGAAAGCCTGAATAAGAATTTATGCATTGACATCTGCAAAACCCACAATAAAACGTGAATGCTGGATCTTATTTATGCTTTCCATTAGTCCCATTCACAAATATGTGTTGTCTGTAGCCAACTACGGACACTTATTTTAAGCAATAATTACAACACTGAATTAAAACCTTCAGCAAGCATATTTGATTACAGCAATTTAAATAAACAGTTTACAGTAACATTAAAAGTCTAATTTCAGAAATTAAAGTAAATGACCAACACCAAGTACCAACAGTATATTAGAAACACAGAGCAGCACGTCAATTCTTCATTCATAAAGTGTTGGCTGAGCCTCTTAAAACCAAATGCTAAAAAATGCAACTTCGTAAGACATGGGCCATGCTCAAACAGTATGCTAATACTGAAATTTCAAATTGTAGGGACATACCTCCTCATACTGCAACCCAAAATCCCTCACTGGACACCTTTTTTTTCTGGAATTTGTCTATTTTGAAGTTCCATCTATTCTAATACAGAGTATCAAAAATCAGCTTAGCATGTTAGGCTGTAATATCGTATGTGACAACTTACCCTACACTTGTCTTTAAAAAAATACAAATGACTAATTCTACCAGTCTAATGCTATTTACTCAGTTACCAAAATTTAAATTAATTATGTTCTCAAACATAATTGTTAAAAATTGGCAACATTATGCAGGCTTAATTAAGATTAAATCCAATTTACTAAATGTACTTTAATTGGTACTAATTACATTAGCTTTCCTTTCAGAATGACAAATTCCCCATAGGTTTCACTTTAATAGTCTTCTATCAAAATCAACACAGAATAACTGATGATGAGCATCACAGAAGGGGTGGGAAAAGAGATGCTCTTTCCCCCTCTCTGCCCCCAGACGCGCAGGCACACTCACTACCACTGCCTTCTGCACGTTTATCCTTTTATCAATTTGCCAAGTCACAGAGTCATGACTCCATCACACATCATTTTCTGTTCCAGTGAAAAATTTCTCTAAAAATAAATACTCTGTGGCTGGGAGCAGCCAAAAAGAACAGAAGCTTTAACAGAAAAATACACAAAGGTTTCAAGTATCAGGGCCACCAATTACTAGGGTACTTCCAAGGACTCCAGGGAGCCCTGCTCTTGAACCCTTTGAGACGCAAATCTAATAAGTGAATAAGCCTAACCTGATCTTGAGAACTAGGCCCAATTACGCCGAAGGGCAACTTCACTGCATTATTGCCTGCTTTCCATTACAAGGGCATCAAGCGAGTACATCTGGAAAAGAACCTGAGAGGAACCAAGGCTGTCTGCCCAGAAAAACAAATAAAGACAGATATGCCTCTGTGCTAAACTGAAAAAAAAGAAAGAAAATATAATAAGTAGGTGGTTTGCAGGGCTGTCTGTATTTCATAATGTGATAAACTGCCCTCAGGATTTTTTGTATGATTGAATTTAGAAAGCTGGCAGGGGGGAAGGGGAGAAGGGGGGAAAAAAAAAGGTGAACCACTCAATTTCAGCCTAGTAAAATGCTAAGATAGGAGAGGAGGAAAAGGGTAGACTAAAAAAGCTGTGCACACATTAAATGAAGCAATCAATGCTATCTATACAAATACGAAATTGAACCCTAATGCTGTGATCATAAAGCAAGATGGGAAATATTTCGCAGTTGCCAAGATGAGAAAGGAAAAACACAATGCTGTGGCAATAGGAAACATGAAAGACAGGAAATTGGTATCAGATTTAGGAATGAGAGCAATTTTCCTAGCTGCAACTAATCTGAATCCACATCTGACAAAATATTTCAGTGTTTTGCCTGAGAGTACAATACTTAAAACTACTAATTTGAGTTGACTGAATGGTGATGGAAAAAGGTGTTTAATTAAAATCCAGTTCCTTGTAATCCCCACACTTAGTTGTCACTAAGTATTTAATTTCTGCATAGCATCACTGACTAGTCCATCAGCATAACTATAAAAAATGTCTTAAATAAAGCATTTAGAAATTAAAAATTAAAAGAGCTTTTGCTGTGAGTTTTCTCCCTCACTTAATACAAATTCATTACACTTTTCCCTTGAAAGCTGATTTTGTTACAAAGAATTTTGTGCAGACAGTGTAAGTCTACACAGAACTAATCACTGTAAAAACAGAGTATCTAGAAATATAAACAAGTTTGACTGCAATGCTCGCTTTCAAATGCCTGTAAGAATTTGCTGTGTAGGTGGCCTGTAAAGACTCTGGTCTTTATGAATTGTTTCCATATCTAAACTTTACTGAATAAGCATTTGTTTGGTCTGGTTTGGGGGTTTCTTCTAACGGGATCTGAAACAATCTGGATATTCTTCCAAGAGCACACCCGTTACCTCTGAGAGTCAGTGACCAGCCTTTCCACCTCTATTCATGACATGAGTCAGGTCCAGAGTCACCAGACACATAAAATCTGATCAGCTGCAATCACAGCTTTTTCCTGTTAAGCATTTGTTAAACGCATTTGCTGAGTCTTTATAGTACCTGTGAGAGGGATCCGTAGGGGGATACAAAAGATCTGCACATATGTCTGTAAAGTAAGTTGTATGTACAAGGCCCCGTAAGTTTGGAGCTGCAAATGCAAAAGGCTTTGAGGCACGAAATCCCACAATCTTCATATTTGTATGTCACCTAGCATAAACGACCCTAATAATTTCTGTGGTATTGGGATTCTAACAGAATACAAAATATAATAAATAACATGAGAAAACTTTTGACTTCTATGTCTGCTCTCAGCAAGATAAAGAAATCCTATTTTCGCAACTCAAAGAAGTTCCAAATCCCTAACTTTGAACAGAAATGCATACAAAACAATTTTCAGGTGTTCTTTCTTCTACCGTCCATTTATTTTTTTCTGCAGTCTACACTCCCCAGCAAACCCTGACAAGATGCTCAACTGTTTGCTAAAATGAGTTGTCAGTATTAACTACTATATAAAAAGTTTCCTTAGTGGAAAAGAGGTCAGATGTTTAATTCATTCTCCTCTAGAGAAAGTTAAAAAACACATAATATTGAATAAAAAACTCTAATTTACACTACCATGCTTCAGCAGACTAATCTCTTGCTAATCTTGGCCTAAATGCTGCAGTTCAACAGACAAAACCAACAGCAGCCTTCCAGTACCTAAAGGGGGCCTACAAGAGAGCTGCAGAGGACCTTTGACAAGAGCAGGACAAGACAGGACAAAGCAGAATGGCTTCAAATTGAAAGAGGGTAGGTTTTGTTCAAATACTAGGAAGAAATTCTTTACTGTGGGGGTTGCGATGCACTGGAACAGGTTATACAGGGAGGTTGAGGATGTCTCACCCCTGGTAGTGTTTAAGACCAGGCCGGATGGGGCTTTGAATAACCTGGTTTAGTGGAAGGTGACCAATAGCACGGCAGGGTGGAACTACAATATATTTATGGTCCCCTCCAAACCAAACTAATCTACAATTCTATGCTAACATCCTCACAGAAAGCTCATTTGCTCCTTTGTGTTTGAGACTCTAAGACACTGGTTTTGGACAAAAGTCCAAGTAAGCAGCCTGAGGGAAACACGAACAAGGCTGTGCATCAACTGCATTTGTAGCTCCAGCTTAAGTCAGTCCAGGTTAACCAAAAAGAATAAGCTTCTCCCACATGCATTCCTTTTCCTAGTATACATTTGTGATATAGCTATCATCACAAAAAGTAAACCCAAAAGGTTTGAGGCCAGACAGAAACAAAGATACAACCCACAAACCCATCCCTACACAGACACACTCCACATACAGTATAGGGTTACCTGCATGTACAAAAATCATTATGTGGAAAAAAACAAAAAATACACAACTGGCAGTCAAGATCTATGCAAAGTCTGTACACCACACATGAGATGGAAGACTCAGGGACAGGTGAAGAACAAAAAAAATTTCGATGCACTCAAGCATGCAATTAAAGCAAGTCACACAGAATACACATCTGTGTTAAGACTGATGGGAGAAATTACACAGAGCATTCTTACAACAGAACAAATCATCTACCTACCTGTTTATGCATCTCTATATTCAGCCCATAGGACATCTCGTAATACTAAGAAAAAAAGAAAATTACTCTATTAGACTTTGCAATTGTGAAAACTATTCCGAAATTCACCCTGACTGAAACATCATCTATCCAAAGACATACAGACCTAAAAAACATTGATTTGCCTTGAAGAATTCCAGGGATTAGAAAAAGCACATTTCAGAGTAACCTTTTTTTCCTTAACCTACAGTGTTTCATGTCACATTACAAAGAACAGCCGCAAAACACGGCAAAAACAGACATAAAAAAAATCACAAAAGGTAATCACAAAGTCAAACATTAGAAGCAGAAAATGCTCAAGATTTTTATTCCCCGGAACATACAAAAGATACAAAAAACCCCACAGAAAATGCTTTAAGTATATAAACATCTAAATCAGCAGTGTCTAACAGATTGATTATTCAGTATTGTTTATTAAAAACAATCACAAAAAAACCCCTGCAACTAAATTGAAAGGATTAAAAAACCTATCTAAGTACGTCCTGTTGTGCCTGAGTACTCTGGTCAGTGTGTAATGTTAATACCAAACAACCTCCAAGACTTAGGCACATCAGGCATTAAAAAGACAACTGCGAGCCTTAACATTTGCTCGTGCTCTTGGTTAAGATTTTTTCAAGCTTATTTACTCTTTTTGTGAATACAAGAGTGTTACTTGTCGTGTGCATATGGAAAACAGCTAATCTTTCATAGATGAACAAGAGCAGAGACAGTAAGAGCTCCTCTAGACTTGTGATCTATCACACAATTATGTATTTAGAGATGTCTTCCTATGCACGTTATTTAACCAAGCAGACCACAAGCACTGAAGAAATCCCTTTCACAGCTGAGATCCCTGACATTTTCCATTTAGTGAAACAATGATTCAGCTGCCTAAGTCCAACAGTTCGAGGAACCAGGCTTTAGATTTGCATGCATTCATATACAATTTTGCTTTACTCCCATCGCAGAAAAAAAATAACCAGAACCATTTCACAGAGATATGACCATTGTGAAAGAACAGATTTCACACTGGAAAAAGTCAGCAAAAGTGAAAACATCATCCTCGGAAGGTGTGCACTATGGAAGATGTACATGGCTTCAAAGGCTGACAAGTAAGTTGCTAGCATTTATTTGGAAGAAATGTCCTCAATTGCTTAAAAAGCTGGTTTCATCCACATACTAACCACTGCAAATGAGTTAAAAGACCTCAAGAACTAAGGATTGATAATGGAAGCACAAATGCAACCTCAGAAACAGCAGTGCTACTTCAATCTTCCTGTTCCCCTCCAGCAATCCAAATGTATGTCAGTCTCAGTATACCAAGCTAATAGACATTTTGAATTTGTTATGCAGCTTCCTTACCATGACATAATGTCGCTGCATCTCCGTCTTCTCACTGGCCAGTTTTTCACATTCTAGCTTTAAACTGTTCAAAACACAAAAAAGGAAAAGCATGGGCACTTCATAATACAAAACTGACATTCTCCAGAGCACAGGCTACTCCCCTTTTCTAACTATTCTCCACCAACAATAATAAATCTGTATTCCAGTTCTTACTTGAAAGATCAGGGTAGGGGTCTGCACTTTTACAAGTGACACTGTGCAAGATGCTCATCTCCTAGAAGAACTGCACACACGCGTGTGCATACACAGGAGAGTATTTTTCTGACATAAAAAACCTGAACATCGACACCAGTTCACAGAAGAAGCAAGCAGGGGTTCCTATCTTTAACAGTCAAGCTTGAGAAGCTTCTAATAAAAACATAATTTGTGTTTTGGAATTTTTATTTAAAAGAGGTTTTGGAAACACCTCTTTCTTTCACTGGATCCACGAATCAAATGTATATCAACACTCCAAGAAGCAAAAAGTTGTGGATTTTAATTTTACTTCTATTCTGATGATAGAAATGCAAATAAAATACTGCAGATAATTTAGAATACCGTGGTAAACATTAACACCTCTACTGTTTGTTTTCAGAAGCCCGCTAAGTAATTCTGCCAAAAGTCTCTTGTCACTTTGAGGACGAAGAGCTGTTCCACCTACAGATAATGAAATAACTCGCCGGCCCACTTCCAGGTTATCAGCACTTGACATGTCAATGGAAGGCGCGAGGGGGCCGAGCCAAGACAAGATGCGTGTCCCTGAGCGGCATTTCGAAGAAAAGCAGAGAATGGGGCCAGCCAACCACATATTCTCTCAACACCCACTCAGCCCCCGCACGCAAAAGTGAACAAAACAAAACATAAACAAACAAAAAACAAAACAAAACTACCAAAGAAAAAATGGAGGGGGGGTGGGGGAGAAGAACAACCACAAAACGGAGCGCGGGGCAAACAAGAAAATCTCCTCGCACCGCTCAGCTCGGGGCTCACGGGAGCCTCTCGCCCCGAGTGGCGGCGGGATGCGGCGGGGCCGCCGGAGGAGCACCGCGCTGGGAAGGGTCCGCCCCGCTTCGGGGTCCGCCAAGGCGTCCGGCGCCCCAGCCCCGCCGGGCAGCAGCGCTGAGAGCGGCGAAGGGAGAGACCGCGTGGGGCTCGGGGAAAGTCGGCAGCGTTACCTGTGGTATTGAGCCTGCAAAAACTGAAACTCCTCCTTAATCCGATCGCAGGACTCTGAAATGGTGAATTTAAAGGGCTGCGCTGGCTGGTGAGGAGCCTGCAAGCAAGCAAGCAACAGCAGGTCTTTTAATCAGCCCCTCTCGCCCGGACGCCACCTCCCGCCCGCCGCCGCCACCCGCCGAGGGCCTCACACCCGGGCTCCGCCGAGGCACAGCCCCGCGGGCGTCGGCGCGATGCCCCAAGCGCCCCGCGATGCTGCCCCGACGGGGCCGCCGCTGGTGCGGGACCGCCGCGGGAGGAGGCGCCACCCGCTCGGACCTCCCGCATCGGCCGCAGCCGCGGGACGAGGGGCTGGCGCCGGCACCGCCGCGCACCGGGCGAGGGCCACTCGAACGAGCCAACCCCGGCCCGGGGCGGCGGCGGCGGCGCGGCGGACAACAATAAGAAAATGGCTACAACTCCGCGGTGCCCGCGCCGGAGCGAGGCCGGCGCAGCCGCCACTCACCGGGTGCCGGGTCTGCGGATACATCTTGCTCAGGTCGCGGATCATCCACACCGCTTCGGGGGGCGCTGGCGGCCGGAGCGGCGGGGATCAAAGCTGCAGTCGCGGCGGCGGAGACGGCGGGCAGGGACGCCCCGGCCCCGCCGCCCCGGGGCTGGCGGGGCACCGCCGGCAGCAGCGAGGCGCGGCGGCGACGGCGTCCGCGACGCTCGAGGGCCGCTGCCACATCCCCCGGGGGCGGTCAGCGGGCGGCGCCGGCCGGTTCTCCCGAGCGCCGCCGCCGCTCCGCGGGCTCCGAGCCCCGTGCGGCGGAGGGTGAGGTGGAGGAGGGCGGGGAAAGCCCCTCCGCCAACGCCGGCGCGCGTTCCGCCGGAGATCCCCCCCGTCGGCAGTTTTCCTCCCCTCCTGAAAACTTTTACTGCTGCTGCCGGCGGCTCTCCCGGCGCCGGGCGGAGCGGGGCGCGGCGCCCCGGCGGGGCCGGCGGCTGTGGCGGGCCGGCGGCTGCTCCGCCGCCGCGGTGGGATGCGAGCGGTGCGCGGTGCCCTTCCGTGCGGCGGGCCGGTCCTCGCCACTACCGCCCGGACCGCATCTCCCCCGCCAGCGCTACTGGGCCGGCTTGTTGATTCTTTTTTAATTAAAAAAAAAAAAAAAAGAGAGAAGGATGAAAAATACGGTACGGTCCGGGCAGCTTTATTTATGTCTTTTTTTTCCCTCTTTTTTCCCTCCTCGCCTTTCGAAACTCCGGGAAGTGGCAGAGGCTGCAGCGACGGGCGGAGCAGAGCCCCGTGCTCGGTTCGTCGGCGCGCCGCGTTCGGGCCCTGCCCAGCCCTGTCCTGCCCAGCCCGACCCAGCCCAGGCCACCGCTCCTCGCCGCTCCCACCTCACGCTCTGCCGAGGTGACTCCTTTGACCAAATTTAGCAGCGGCTCGTCATTAACATTCTGATACATATTCACAGCAGCCGGAAAGCCGCCGCCGCGAGGCGCCCTGGGAGTCGCAGTCCTCCCGACACGCCATGTGCCCGCACGGTTGTGCGCCGAGAACTACTGCTCCCGTCAGGCAGCGCGGCGCCGTCTGCCGCCCCCAGCGCGGCCCGCCCACGCAGGCCGTGGCCGCCGGCCAATGGGCGTGGGGTTGAGCGCAGCGCCGCTCCGCACTGCCGCCCCGCGCTGCCCGCTGACCAATGGGCGCGCGGGCCCGGCTGGGGGGCGGCCCTCGTCTCGCCCCCACGTGGGGCCCTGACGCCTCGCGCGCTCTCAGCCAATCAGGCGGCCCTCCTTGGCCTCCCCGCCCCCGTTGGCCCGGCGCCCGAGGCGGGGCCCGCAGTCCCCGCCGTTCTGCGGCGCCGGCGTTCGAACAGAGGAAACATTTGTTCTGCCGTCAATCAAAGTAACGTGGGGCCGGTGTCGGCTGTCGCCGCCGCCGCTCCCGCCACCTCCTCCTCCGCGTGGGGCGGTGGCGCGGTGGGACAGGGCGGTGGCGGAGGCTCCGCCCCGCGCCCCGCCCGCGGGCCGCCCGCGCCGCCGGCTACAGGCGCTAATTGGGGGCAGCGCCTCGTTAGAGCTCAGGAGCTGTCGCTGCGCCCGCGGGCTCTGGGCGGGCACGGGGGCTGGCGACAGACACGGCGATGGAGCTGCCCACGGAGGCCCCGGGCACGGCCGTCCTGCCTTCGCCCCGCGGCCTGCCCGGACTGGGCCGGGCTTCCTTCCCGGGGAACCGAAGCGGTCCCCGCAGCGCAGCCCCGGCAGGTCCGCTGCTCCTACCGTGCACGGTGCCGTGCTACGGTCACCGAATGGGACGTGTTTTAAGTTTCGGTTTTTGGTTTCTTGGTTGGTTGGTTTTGGTTGTTTTTTTTTCCCTGCAGGCTTTACTTGAGGAAGCGGTCACAGGAACCGGGTGTTCGACACTTGGGAGAGTTAAGGCTTGAGGATTTGCCCTTTAAATGCGCCATTGTGGCTACACTTCTGTGTTGGACGGGGCGTTCTGTCCCGGTTTTCAGAGGGCGACTGGGCCCTTTGCTGCACACCTCGGAACGTGCAGTACACAGACCTGGAAATCAGCTGTGCAGGGGAAGTACAGAGGACTCCAGCGTCGTTTTTCCGCATCTAAGGCTGCACCGACGCGGCTGCCGTGTTCCGCAGGCTGGGGAGCAGCTTCGGACAGCGCCTTCCTAGGCCTGGGTGCTTTCTGCAGGCCTGGCACTGGCATGCTGGGGCGTGAACACCTGATTTGTCACACTTACACACACACTGCCCAAAAAAATAGCCGGGAAAAGTCCGATTCTGCACGTAGTAGTGTTGTGGGCTAAAAAGACCGCAAAACAATTTTTCTGCCGAGCCCCACTGCAGACAGTGCACTGCAGTGAGGCATACGTGAGGTTATAGGCTCAGACTGGGGCTTTTTTCTCCTCTCTGCCTGTCGTGCTTAGATTTGCTTTCAAGCAGTTTGTATTCCTGATGAGTGCAGCTTAAACCTACATGCACAATAGATGTGATTTAGTCATGCCATTTTTGGTGTCTGTATTTCAAATCTATAGTCTCAAAACTTAACATTCAGCAATTAATACCCTAACAGCGATAGCTGAATTATATATAGACTTAAGTTTTTGATTGTAAATTTGCTTTATTGCCTACAGTTCTCTAACTAAGGCCTACAGCTGCCCAGCGCCTTGACGGGACAAGCCACCCAGGTTTTACTGTTGAGGTTTTGACTTGCTTAAATGAGCTCTGAAGACTGATCCAGTAGTCAGGAGCTCAGGACTCCATTTCAGAGTCATGGTGTTGAAGATAAAGATGGTACTGACATCCACACTGCATAGGATTCAGAGCTGAATGAGGCACAGAGTGGAAATTCACCTCTTTCTCAAATAGAGTTTGTAACCAAAATCTGCTTCCCCCATGAAAAGTGCTATAACTGCTAGCATCTGGAGCATTTTGTGACAATAGATTCTGAATCCTTTTGAACAAAGTTTTTACCTGAAGTGGCCAGTGCAAAATTGGCCAAAATATGTCCATCCTCGTCACCTTCTGTTTTTATACTAAAAAGATATCTACATGTTATTCATTATAATACTCAGCCCTCAGCCTACTTGCGTATTTAGTTTCCACTGGAATTTTCACATTTATCTGGGTCATAATAAGAGTTCCAGTGGGTTCTTGACTTCTAAATATTGTTTGATGATTTTATGATAAAACACCTGCCTAATTATGAAAATACTGATTCTCATTTGTCCAAATCTTCTGGCATCAAAAATGCTGTCAAAAAATCAGTCAGGGACACCCTGCTCTAGACAGAGGAGCACTTCCAACTCCTCTGAAACAGAGGACATTTACCATATGCCAGGACCAAGTCTTGACATTCAGAAGTATGGCTGCCAAATCTACAAATACTTAAATGCCTGTCACCCAAAAGCATGAAAGCTGTGCAGGAACAGAACAGAACAATTCAGTCTGCAGAGTTACAAGCATCTCTGGAAAGCTGATGGGTGCACACAGTGGATATTACCATCAAATCCACAACCAGGAGAATGATGAGTCCAGTTATAAAGTAAACAGTATATGTGAAGAAATTGAATTCTAAAAATAACAGCAGGATTGATTGTCCGCTGTTGCCCTGCTTGAGTTTGGCATTAGGTACAGAGCTCAAAACATAAAGGTATTCAACACCTTAGAAGGCAAAAGCATACAGGTTTTTGGTCAAAGCAGTCTCTGGTCTTTTAGAGGGCAGTTTACTGGCAGTTGTTGTCAAAGATTCACCCCTGTTTCCTCTTGCTTGCCCTGTAATCTTCAGTGAATTTCTGTAGCTAGAAGTAGGGCAGAGTTTGGTTTGTGAAGCTTTACTAAGATGTATATATCTGCTTAACTCTTTATGTAACTAATCACCATCTATTTTTGCGCAGTTCTGCAGCATTCTGCCAAGATCCACGAAACCCAGAAGTTTAAGAGGAAGTGCACTATAACTTGCTACTTTTAAATGATGTGAACTAAGATCAGAATGTCATTGTCATTCTATTTTCCTATCTTTTGTCACTTCTGACACTGATGGCTCTTTAAATATAGGCTGTTTTGTATTTAAAGCTCCTTGTTTTTTCCTTTTTTTATGAAAAATCTTTTATAGTAGGTTATATAACTTGTACCATTATCTAGCAAGTGGAGAAGCTAGCTTTTAAATGTTTTACACAACTTGCTAAAGGTTTCTCATAAGTAAATTGACTGCAAGAAATATTTAGGCACAGTAAGTGTGCTGAGTTTTGACAGGTGTAGAAAAACCCTTATGAAATATCTCAAGGAGCCAGTGATTGCAAAACGTCACATGCAGTTTTTTGCTTCTTTTGTCAAGAAAGGCAACTGATGATTTCAGTTCTAATAATTCAGAAGTAGTCGGCTTTTGTTTACATTCAAAATTTAGGATCTGAAGTGAGCAGAACAATGTGTGCTTCAGTAGGCATTTTACAGGATAGGTGAAAAAGAAGCTCTCTTTTCCACCTAAGATTGTCTAACCCACTTTCAGACTCTGGTGATTTATTTTTTTCACAATCGCATCATAACCTTAATACAGAGATCTATCAGTGCTAGAGGACCTTTAATAAAGGGTCCAATCCTGAGGCTGTTTTGTATATGACCCCACATATTTCCTGTCTGGAATGACTATAGCTGAAGACCAAGACAGTTGTGCCTAGCACTGCAACCTATTACAGTTTATTTTGGGACCAAGTTACTAGGTCACCATACTTTGCCAGCTACATACTCACACACACACACATTCACAAAAATGGTGTTAAACTGATAATCAGTTCAGAATGCCTCAGAGTAAATCTTATATCAGTAGACATATTTATGTTCACTGTGTAACGTGTACTTGTCTTAGCTTTCAAAAAGATAAATTTAGTGAGGTTTTCAGTTACATTGAAACCAGGCTCTCTCTGCTTAAAAGTTTTAATCATGGTATTAAGCCAGGTTCTCTATGTAGGAGAATGTAGACAGCATGACACACAGTTTATGATCTGGTGTTTTACAAGTGCTATCAAGTGACCATGTCTCAGCAAGTTTATAAAACACTCCCTACCTACAGTTAATCATTAGTGACCTTAAGGATATGTTGTAGCCAGTAAGCACATTAAGGGAATTTATTATACTATGTATAATGCAATGATTTATATGTCAATTTATGTGTGGCTCCCACACAAAACAAGAGTTTGGTATGTTCCAAACTATTCTTCATTGAAGTCTTTTTTTCTTTACATTACTGAAGTCCCACTTTTTTTAGTTGTTTCATAGGCATTGGTGTTTTGGATTTATGGTCTTACTTTATTTCTGCTTGATTCATTATATGCAGAATTCTTGCAATGACAAAATTCTGCTTACAAGAACCACTCTTGAGATGCAGCAGAAAAACCTCTTTTAAAGTCCATAGAGGCTCTTTTCTGCAGGAAGCTTAATAGTTTAGGACTTATCACATTCTGGAAGCCGGATCTGCAAACGTACATGGTGTAAAATGGCTTAGGCAGCTATTTGAAATTAAAGTAATTTTTCCTAACCAGTGATCCTTTCTGCATTAAAATCTGTGAACTAGTAGTAAGGAATATTTTTATCCATGTCAAACCCATGACAAATTCTTTGGGAGGAAAACTTTAACTTGCTCAGAGAAGTCTCACTGAGTCCTATGCCATCATTAAGTTATGTTTAAGCCTTTTCATCATGTCTGGTCTGTGAGTGCTACACAGTCACTTCTCACTTTCGGCAGGGAAGTGACTTAAGTCCTGAGGTCCACCTCCAACATTTGCTAAACGGATGTAGCTGTTAGGCTGTTTATCCCACATTTTGTGGTTATACTCTCTTAGTTGCATTAAACATGAAATTAATGCAACATGGCTTGAATTGACAAAACTGGACCTGAACAAAGCATTTTCTCACAGTTATACCTTATAGTCACATTTTAGCTAGAATACAAGTGATACACTTGATAAGGCTACAATATTTCTTAGTGCACTTATTCATAGGAACCACGTTAATCTCAGTAATTTCAAATCCACCACTTCATTTGCAACATTGGATCCAAAATTTTCTTATCTTCCTGTAAAATAATCAGATGATCTCACAAGAAAATGTGTGGCCTGGTCTAAGTGCTAAAAGCCAGAGTTGTATCGAGCAGTCAGCTGCTCACATAACATGCCCTCCCTTGCATTTATCCCCAGTTTAAGAATAAGGATTTCCTCAGGAGTGATTACTGTAGGAAAACACATTGCTTACCATTTTACCTCACCTTTCAATTTCTCTAA
This sequence comes from Pithys albifrons albifrons, assembly GCF_047495875.1. Taxonomy (NCBI): domain Eukaryota; kingdom Metazoa; phylum Chordata; class Aves; order Passeriformes; family Thamnophilidae; genus Pithys; species Pithys albifrons. Next base: position 73,553,158 of record NC_092497.1, on the reverse strand, counting down.
CCAAGTTTCAGTACTTACTGCAATATTATGAGTTTGCTAACCATATTTAGAAGATAAAGAGAATGGATTTACCATTCCTTCTTGCTACTCAAGGTGCAGTCCATGGCCTTGAAGTTCTCCCAGCCCTTGTAATACCATTAATGAATGCCACTATTTAGTCTCTGGCACTTTTTAATTACTAAATAAATCCAATTCCTTAAGTCCCATCTTCTTATGTACAATAAATATTATCCCACATTTTTCAAAAATTTAGCTTTTCAGAAGTTGAAAAGGAGATTTTTCTCATATAATTTTGATAAAGAGAAAATTCAATTTGAAATTAACATTGTTGAATTATTTATATTTTGGCATGCAAGAGAACTGTGCATACAAATTTAATTTTACAAGTTCAGGGTGGTTTAAGCAGTATGAGGAAAGCCTTACTGAAGGATAAGAGGCCAAAAGAAAAATAATTTAAAATTGATTTAGTATGTCTTCAGCTTAATGTTCTTTATATCGACCCTATTAATGTTCCTGTACTTTGGCAAAAGTGAGTAAACTGAAGAGTACAAAGATACTCTCCAAGGCAAAAACTCAAAAAATATTTTTAACTTATTTTCAGAATGTAAATAAGTTTTTGAACTTTTCTTTCTCTCATCATTTATTGCAAATTTCCTGGATGCTCTGAAAAAGTGAAGACAACATTTCTCTTTTAATTTTTAATTATGTATTGAAATTTAATTTCCTGCTGTCACTGCACTGCTAATGGCAAGCACAGGGCATTGGGAGTTTAGGTGCTACATGTTGTGAAACAGCTTTATTTCCTTTAAACCTTCCTTAGGAGTATAATTCATGAATAAGATGTACACTCCTCTTATAGTAGATATGGAATTACTACATGATAAAGATTCATGTGTTTAGCAGAGACTGAGTTCAGCACATAGCTCCTGTATATATGTGGAAAACTAATTCAGTGGCAGTGTGTTTTCATCTGATGAACAACTAGGATTATTTTCTAAACAGACCTCTCCTAAATAATGGGAAGAAGAAGTCCTCTCCAGTTGTTATTCAGAATGGAAATAGTCACGATGATGTGCTTCAAGTAAATTTATTAGTTACAATGCAAGTTTCCTGCTGTTTTATAGTCCAGACAGTTTAGAACTTTTAGTGCATTTCAGCCCTGAAACTTTTGAACAGTATATGGATTTTGAGAATCACTGATTGCATTCTGCTTTATTTCTGTGTTTAATGGATTAATGTACAGTCACCATATATATGGACATGGACATATCCTTTCTTCAATTAAGCAATCTTTTCTTCAGAGAAAGGTCAACATTAGGCTTTTGTGGATTATATGCATATTTTATGGTGATGTGAGAAATACTGCCAAGACATCATTATGTTAAAACAGCATATGAGGTTATCTTTCTGTTATTCCTCTTTGCATAGTTCTGGATAGCTGAGAATTCATTCTCTAGTATGAATGGCATCATCATGGTACCGCCTTGTCTTTACTGTCCTTTACACATTTTTCTTTCCTGATCCTATACAAAACAGGAGCCCAGGGGGAACTCTAGAGTATCTTCCATAGGATGAAGAGCTGCCATCAGTCTCCTGAAGTGGAGAAGAGAGGATTCTCTAAGTGGGAGACTTTGTCCTGTCTTCTAGGTATGCTTCATAGTTGGGGTCACTGTCAGGTCTCCATGAAAACTGAACACAAACAATGCAGTTCTCTTCACTGGGTGCAGACAAATGGACCTTCACAAACTGCAACTAAAGAGAGTAGTGAGGAAATAGTTACTTGAAGGACAGTTTCTATTTGTATAACTGGGTATACACACAGTGATCCTCACTCCAGGTACTCTATGAATCAGCCAGCCCTTTAACACACACTTGTCTCAAAGGTAAACAGTGACATTTTGTTCCTGATAAAAAATCCTTTTGATGAGGCTATCTCATGAATCTCTGTAAAGTTTACTTAAGGAAACAATGAATGGGAATTTACTCCCTACTTGCTTGTAGCTCAAGTGACTCCATCAGGTTTAATGTCACAGCTTTGGATGAACACTGGTATGAAAGAGGGAAGGGTCAAACTGATTTGGGTCAGACTTGTGGAGCAATCAAATTGCTTGTTTTCAGAATAAGCTGCAAGATATATTGAGTTGAACTTGATGTGAGCTAGCTGAAAACAAAACTGGTAATAATTTAGTAAACAAACTTTTTTTCCACTTTTTTCCCCTTTTAAGCTGTAGAACAATACCTGCTATAACAGAGTCCTTACCAGAGAAAGGAGGGATAAAGCTGAAGATGGCAAATTACTAGTACGCCCTTTAACAATAGTCAGTCATTTCTTGCAATCAAAAACATGATAACATGTGGCCTGTTCAAATAAAAATTATTGTACTAGAGCCAAACACTAAAAAGTAATTGATAATAGTTTTTTTCAGAACCCACCCCTCTATCAAATGTGTTAGTCGTCCATAATACCTCATTGTCCCTTGTTATGTTAAGAGTAAGAAGTTTGGCTTTTCAGCTGGTCCTCAGAGTTCAGAGGGGCTGGGTGCACCTAGGCTTAATTACTGATTAGAACCTATTCATCACCATTAAGTCTGATCATGTTCAACAGAAAGTTCCACGAGCACAGATTCACAAATACAGTGATGAACCAATCTGGCACTACAGGTCTCGTCACATTCAACAAGAACTTTGGGAACACAAATTCACTAGCAGTGCGATTTATTGAAGCAACAGAAATACAGACTTGGAATCACTGATGAAAAATGCAGTAGCTGATAGAACTCTAACAATGACAGTAGCATGACTACTAATAATCAGAAGCTTACCAGAAGGCATCCGCACTCAGAAAAAATGAGAGGAGAGCCAGTCAACTGTCTCAGGTCTTTCTGGATCTTCCTCCTACCTAAGTGAAATTGCTACCCTCCTTAAATACAGCCCAGTCTTATCCCCTTTCTCCTATGTTTTATATAGCAGATCTGGGTAGCAAGTTGCTTAATATAGTCATGCATGTGGTAGCATTGAATCAATAAAGCTTGTTAGCATATGCAGGTGTGCATTTTAATAGTTAAATGACCCTTCTTCAGGCAGAAGTTTCTTTTTTTGGCCATAGTGTCCTTGTGTGCCATTCTGTGTCATTTCTGAGAACTAAGACAGGACCATCCTCCTATCTCCACAGGACTTCCTCCTTTGTCCAATTCATCTTTTCTTTATGTCAGCTATAGAACTGTCCATCTGCAATGATATCATAGGGAGTATATAGTGTAGGCTGTAGGTAGTAAGACTTAGTCCTTATTTGGCTCTTTGGCCATCATGTCACACCCCTTCTGAAAAAAAGATCTTTAAAATTCATTGTCTGCACTTAAAACAAAGTGTCCTTGTCCTGGTTTATAATGATTCTCTTAAGATTGGGTTTCATTTGTTATTTAATTACATTCTCTTCTATTGTGCTTTTTCAGGCAGATACTTGCTGGAAATTTCTGCTCCTCTTAAACAAAGAATCTTTTGTGCTATATCAGCTTGCATTTCCCCTGGACTGTGTTGTGCTGGTGTCTTTTCACTGACTTCAGCAGTGGAGTATTGTAGTCATAGTTTCACTAAGTAGACTGTAACAAACAGATTCATTGGCCCTTTCTTTCTGCTGCATCTTATTAACTGATCTGTGGGAAATGCTCTTTATGTTGTTAAGGCATATACACTAATATAAACAGTAAATTAACCTTAACTGGAGGAAGCATTGAGACTCCTAATACAGTAACCCAGCAGAAAACAGAGTTTATAAAAGCTTTGTACCTACCAAATTTCATATATTTGTTTAAATGTTCTGTACCTATTTTCTACACCAGTTTTCACTATTGCCTTTATGAAACAAATATTATGAATAATGCTCTGTGATTCTTAACATGAGATAACAAGGAAGAGATAAATACTAGATTCATTCAATTGCATTGTTATATTTCTTTTTTCCAACAGTTAAAAGGACAACAGTGAACACAATTGTAGGAAGATTATTACTCTGAATTAGATGGCAGAGTGCACATATCTATTGTACCAGTTCTACAGGGGCAGCTAATGATAACCCTTAAATTACAGACTTCAGTCTAGTTAAGAGGTCAAATACTAGAGGGCTAATTAGCTGATACAAAAGTGGTTTGGATTCTAGTGTTTAGATTGCTTTTTCATATTATAAAATGTTAGAGCTCACAACCTGTGTAATGAGAAGTAGGTATTCGTGATGATGCAGGAGTAGAAGCATCTTAAGCAGGAAGAGCTGAGGAAAGAGGTACAGTTCTAGTACTAGAGAAGAGCTAGGAGCACACTTAAAAAAAAGGACAGACACTCCCTATCCCTCTCAAATGAGAAGTGCATTGTCTCTGGGTCCTCAAGGGAGAAATTTGTACTCACACACTGTCTTTCACTTAGGGAATCGTATAAACTTACACTGAGTATATTTGTAAGTGAAAATCTTCATCACCTACCTCCCTCCTCTGGAAACTAAAGGCCCAAAAAGAATAAAAAAAGTATTTTGGAACTCCTTCACCTAGGGCTGATTAGCTTAAATGCCATAATCTCAGCCCAAGGTCTGTTTTGTCAAACAAGAATGATTAGACCTTTGAATCATATATCAAATCAAAGTGAGGATCAAAGTGTGTTACCACCCAAAAATCAGTGTCTGGCTTTGGACAATTTATTTTTAGTTTTGTTGAGGAAGTATCAAAAGGCATGGTATAATTAGTATTGGTACAGGGCTGTGGAATCCATACATTATTTATTATATTTCAAAGAGAGGCTCCAAGGTTAGTATATGTAATTCAGGAACCCCTGGAAAGGCATAAAATTTGTGTGCCCCTTGGCTTTTACAGAATTTCAGAGATTTCCTTGACATCAACACTTCTTCTGGTCTCCCAATGTATACAAAGCTGAGAGTGTTTTGAGAAGCAGTGCTGGGAAACTCTGATCCAATAGTTGAAACTGAGTCAATAAAATCCTTTAAGCATTTGCTTAACTTTGAGTCCATGAGTTGTGCTATTAATTCTCTGGAGCTAAGCACTATATTAAAATTAAGTTCATGCCTAAATGCTTTGCTAGACTTTTACCAGATTGTTAGGCTTATGATTTAGGTGTATCTTTTTGAAACTTGCTGAGTTCAGATCTCCTGGTTTAAGAATTTATGATCCAGTTGAAAGTGGTGGACTTAGATTTCTATTAACGTCACTTTGGGGGCAAGAGATCTCTCAATATTTGGAGGTGCCTTTACATATCTAAACAGACTAATTTCTGTTTAATTATCTAAATTTTCAAATGCTACACTGTATGACTCAGGCTCTTGTAGCTCATATTTATTAGTTTTGGTTTTCTCAAGGATAAAATCTATAAACCACCATACCTCAGTCAACTGCAATGAGGCTACTACAGTTTACATATTTGAAGATTTAGCTCCTACTTGTGCTGGATTAAAGGTAAGCTGGCAGGAGAAATGAACCCAACTCAAAAGAGATTACAAGTCAGAGTTACAATTTACTCAAAAAAGATTACCATAAATACAGTGATACAGAGAAATATTTTGTTTAACCTACAAAAATCAGAGGTATAACTCAGAACCCTGGGACACAAACAGAATGGTGTTCATTAACCCCTGTGCCATGCGATCTCCCTGAATGTAAAGTAAAAGGAAAAAGAAACCTGTTGGTGTGAATGATGGTGTTGGTGAGAGTGTTGTTGAGAGTGGCAGTCACAGTTCTGTTGACGTTCTGGTTCTCCTCTGGATCCAAGTGGTACCAGAAGTCCAAAAACCCCAAGATTATTTATGCTCAGGTTCAGGTGGGAATGCCCAGTACCTCTCCCAGGGTGGAAGTTTCACAATGGATAATTTAACCATTTTAGTCATGGGATATTTTGGAATCTTTGATGGTCTAGGTCATTGTAACTGCCTATCATGCCAGTCCCTAATAATGCATTACCAGACAGGACCCCTCAGGTTGAGTGTGAAGGTGCTAATGTGAAGGTTCCTGATGTGAAGACAGAAACACTCCTGGGCCTCACATGGTTCTTTAACACCCAGCTTGTAGCCTGAGGTGTCAGGTGTGCCCTGGGCAGCTGCTGCAAATGTTCCATTATTAACAGCTAATCAGAAATGACATAGAAGATGTAGAATACACAGCTTTGGTTATACCCACACAGTGATAAACTGGTCCCAGCCACTATAACTAGGACTCTGCTCAATACCACTTTCAGTGTCAGCTTTATCACTTGTAGGAGACTACATAAGAAATGCATGTAAAAATACACACTGCATCTTCCAGTTATGGAGCAGCCATAAATTAATTGCAAGGAGCCCACTGCAGTTGATAGGCACTACTGAACAGTGCATAGTGCCTTGCACTGTTGTGCTTGTATTTTAAAGCTGAAAAATAAGGCTTTCTCTTTAAAATAGGTATTTGGGGGCTTATCTTCATAAAAACAAATCTATGCATAGCCATAAGATTTCAAAACGTAATTTAAAACTATAATAAGGAGCAAGAAGTGTTTTAGGGGGTAAAAACAATTCGCTGGTGTTTTACTTATAATTATTCCAAGCAGTGGTCTGAAATTTGCTGTCACAGGTTCCTTTGACTAGAGTTTCCTTTTTTTCATCTGTGATACAGAGATACTTGTACTGAAAATGTGGGGATTCTTTTTATTAACACATTAAAATACTTGGTATGCTGTAGACAATTTCTACTTTTTTCTGATTAGCTTATAGGAATACATTATTTACATTTAATATGACAATTTAGTTTTTTAGAAATGTTCAGTATGGCCACAATGAATCAAATTTTTTTTGGTCTTTTGGGATAGAGGTTTTTATTATTATCCTAAATGATAGAACAATAGTTAAAAACAGAATTGATTTTTTTTCAATAGCCGTCTCATTTGAATGTTTTGATTTAACAAAGCATTTTTTGTTTACTTAAAAAGCACATTATATGCTCCCTGGAGAAGTCTATAATGCACTCAGGAAAGACTGAATGTCAGAAAAAAATGTACCTAATGACAGAGTAAAATTCAGGAAAAGCTGTTCTGGTTTTCTTTTTGGTAGATACATATGTTGTTTGATTTCCATAGTATAAAATTTTTGCCTGTGTTAACACATTTCCTTTTGTGGTCTTCTGAATAATATGCCTTTTATTTGAAGTTTAGCATTCAAAGACACCAGTACTGTGTATTTTAGTATTAAGATCTTAGATATTTAAGCTGAAGAAAAGAAGCAGAACTTTAGAGAACCATAACTCCTTTCACCCATGAAAGTACCTGAGAAGTGACATGAGACTAAGCTGGAGTTAGGGCATTTTCTTAACAGCTAATTTGGTAAAATCCAGATAGTTTATGTATGACTTAAGCTTTGCCTGACTGGAAAATTGCCTTGTTCATTAATGAACAGCAAATCTACGCAACAGCTTAGGACAAGAATTGAAAAATTCTATATTTATATGAATTTACAGAAGGAATTCAGAGAGCTAAAATCAAATTATTAGAACTGGAACATTGCCAAGATCCTTGGGTTAGCTTCTCTGTTCCTTGAAGCTGTATATTAGATCTCATTTCTTGTCTGTCTTTGCTGTACATTTACTGTATTTTTTTATAAAATTCTGAATTATTTTTGTCTCTATTTAAAAAACAAATGCCACTTTCAGTGGTTGGGCACAAATTTGTTCAAAAACATGGTTGGTCCTCAGTACTTAAGAAACCTGTAATTAAACAGTGGTGCCAGTTTAAAAATACTATCACCAAGAAGTTTCCATGGCTCTCCGGCAAACTGAAATGAGCAGATATGGTCAAAACTAGCATGGTTTTATATTGCCTGCGAAAGCATAATATGAAGTCTTTAGACTGTCAGGTCCTTAGTAAAACTCTTCCTAACACTGTTGAAGGAAGGATTTCAACATGACACTGCTGGTGCTTGTAATTTTATCCCAAATTTTGCAGCACTTGGTATTTTTTTTGTATTCGCAGCTCCAGCTCTTGTTTGTCATGAAACTCTCAACTTCATGCTCACACCAAATCTACAAAATAGTGTTGGCCCCTTCCTCTGAAGGAAGAAGCTCACAGAGCATCTGAAAAGCACATGAAATGTGCATTTAAACAAAGGCCTCAAGAAATCTTCTGTAATTTAACAATAGATAACTTTTGGGTCAAAGTCATGATTTTTCAGTGTTTACTAAGCAAAATATGGAAGATAGATATTTTCCATTGTGCTGGTTTAAAGGTGAACCAGCAAGGGAAATGAACTCACCACGAGAGAGATTATAAGTCAGAGGCTGAAATTTAATAATAATATTAAAATAAATACACTGACACAAAGGGAAATTGCTTTCAACTCACAATACCCCAGCAGTATAACCCAGTGTCCTGGGGCACAAACCCAAAGGGGTTTGTTAGCCCTTGTGCTGAGATCCCTGTGGTTCCCCCAAGTCCAGAGCAAAAGGAAATGAAAAACCTGTTGGTGCAGGCGAGGGCTGTAGTCTGGTCGAGAGTGGTGGTTTCCTCCTGTTGAGGTCCTGTGCTCCTCTGGATCCAACGAGAGCTTTCTGAGGTCTTCTTACCCACCACTTATGTACCCTCAGGGAGCACCCAGTCCCTCCCCCTGGGCGGGGACTCACACAATGGGTGATTAACTCTGGAGCCATGGGGTATTGTTGAACTGTAGATGGCCCATTAGCAGCTCCGCCCCCTCAGGCTGGGTGTGAAGGTGATAATGGCTCCCTGGGCAGCTGCTGCTAATGGTCCACTGTCCTTGGGAAATGAATAGAGGGGGTAGAATACACAGCTTTGATCACCCCCACACAGTGTTAACTGGTCCCACCTGCTGAACTAGGACATCCATGAAGCTGTTCCTTCTCCCTGAGCTGAAGGTATAGATGTTCCAGTGCAAACTGGCTATGATGAGTATCGTGGAATCATATAATGAACTGGGTTGGAAGAGACATCTGAGATCATCAAGTCCAACCCTTGATCAAACACCACTTTGATTACTAGATCATGGCACTGAGTGCCACATCCAGTCTCATCTTAAAAACCTCCTGGGGTGGAGAATCCACCACCGCTTTGGGCAGGCCATTACAGTGCCCGATTACTCTCTCAATAAGCATCCCTAAAATTTTCCATCTTGATACTCTTGTTAGATTTGATGAGATCAGGAAAAAATTGTTAGACTATGTCTGGTGACTATGTTATTGCATCAAACTCTGCTTTTGGCATTTGTGGGTATCAGATTTTCGATCGTTACTGCAAGTCCTTTAAAAAATGGAAGTTTCTTTCATCTTGTGTGCTATTGTGTAGCCCAGGCCTGTAACAAAACAACACAAGTCTGGATAATAATGTATACCTCTAGCCAATAAAGAAAGCACAGAATACATACAGGAGTGCCATTACAATTCGCTAGGCCAAAATTAGGTGCTCTCATTTAATGCAGTCATCATATATGTACTTTTTTCCTGCACTAATCACTAAAACACTGAGTCTGAGTATTTCTGTTATAACTGAGAGTATCTTCCCAGAATAGTGTCAGGTTCCTACCATTGATAGACACATGTGAAAGCTTCTGAAGTTTTTAGTGTTCCTCTGGCAAATAGTTTACTTCTAATAGATACACATTTTAGCTGTGAGAACGTTCAAGGATTCTTGTTTAAAGAACAGACAGAATGAAGAATTGAAAACTAAAGACCAACAGAAGCACAGATTTCTTTATACCTTATTTGAGTGAGTGTGCATGATTCTTTGATCATATCAAAAGAAAGCTGTTGATGACATGTGCTGAAAAATAAAACAACATAACATATGGCTGAAAGAATATCAGCATAATACTTCTGTTTTTTATACCGATCTCTACAGAACTTTCCTAAAGCACATTTGCTAGTATTTTAGAAAATCACAGAATCATAGAATTAATTGGATTGGAAAAGACCTTCGAGGTTATCAAGTTCAACCCTTGGTCCAACTTCAGTCCGATGACTAGATCATGGCACTCAGTGCCACGTCCAATCTCAGTTTAAAAACCTCCAGGGATGGTGAATCCACCACCTCTTTGGGCAGGCCATTCCAATGCCTGATTACTCTCTCTGTAAAGAATTTTCTGATCTCCAACTTAAATTTGCCCTGACAGAGCTTAAGCATGTGCCCCCTTGTCCTTTTGCTAACTATATTAAATGTTCAAGTTCTTGCCATTTGCTGTTATGGCAGCTTTGGAAAGAACTAATTCTTTTAAGAGTCCACCATTGTCATAAAGTTTTTAAACTTCTCTGACAATGTAAGTACTAATTACAGAAAGTACTAATTACAAGCCAACATTTGTAAAATAGCACGTATGAGTTTTAAACAAGGTATATCTCCTATACCATATTTTTGGGAGTGGCTGACTACAAAAGTATAAGGTAAATTCAGACGCAGAGATATTCCTGCAGTCTTATGAAGGTTGATGTGATAAACACCATGTGATGAACTGGGTTTTTCTCACACTCTAATGCTGGAGGTACCAATTCCTATGGAAGAGTGAAGCAGTAGACTATTCTCACTCATGGTAGTTAAGGATTTCTTAACTGCTGAAGTTGAAACACACAGCAGGAATCTCCAAACTTTGCATATGACTGTAGCATGTCTGTGACTCTTCTACAGACTATAGGCTTTATCATTTTAATATTGTTCTCCCTATTCTAAAGATCTTAATAAATAATTCGGTGCTGGATGAAGATCACAAACATATTATATTAACAGGCATTTTTTTTAGAATTCATCACCACACTAGAAGAATTTCAAAGACCTGGTGACTTCCAACAGCAGGAAAAAATTTAGATGACAAATTGATTTGGCTTTCCATTCAATTTTAAATAAAGTTATGTAGTATAAGTCTTTTGCACATTTAATGAAAAGTGTTGACCTAAATAAATTATAATTAATTATTTGCATTTAAATTCTTACTGAAAGTAATATTTATTATAATGAATTACATTTCAATAGGAATACTCCTACAGGTTTCAGTCTTGAGTTTCAAAATTGGTCTAATTTTTTAATAAGTAAATCCAATTTTATTCCCTCAGAAGATTTTAAAACATGGATGAGTGGTCTTGTTGCTCTTTGAATAGCAGGGAGCCAGAAGCAGCCAAACTGAATGACCTGCTTGTGGCAGCCTGGAAAAGAAATAGAGCATCCCAAAGATCCATATCTTGCCCTGTGGACTCTGACGACTTAAGTTGCTACATTCTTCCTTCTATGCAAAGCACCTTGTGGGCCTTTTGATGGTGGTGCTGGTTATTTGTTGTTTTGGGTTTTTTCCTTCTGATTGTTGGATTAAGTAGTAGTCAGGAATCCTTAAAGAAGCAAGCAGATTAAAAAGAGGAAGAGTTTAAATTTTGCAGTGTTTGGGCTTAACGTCTGTCTGTGGAGGAAACTCATCTATTTCACACTCTGAATTTTAAAAAGCAACTCTGCAATGACAGCTTATACTTTTGTGCAATGCGAGAAAACTAATAATTGAAAACCTCTGAAAGGCTCATGTCATATTTTTAATGTATTCCTATTCAGTGTTCTGAGTAGAAGTTTTGTTGTTGCTATTGGTAGAGGATAGATTGAACTGATTAAATACTGTGTTATAAATAAGCGTATTTTGTTTCCTGAAAAAATATTCTTCCTTCAGTAGCAGGAAAAATAAACAAAGGGAAAAGGGTACATTTTAAGGTTGCTGTCAAGTTTTAGCATCTCCTAGGCTTTCAGATTTCTGTTTTCAGTTATAATATCCTAACTATAAAACATTTTTCATTTTAAATCCAATTTCTAACAAGTTTAAGAAGAGACTTTTCCAAATTATCCGGTAGGTGTTTTGTTGCTGGGTAAACTCTTTGTCTGCCTGAATTACAAGGAAAGGTGGGAAAAACATGGCTCGCATCTATGTTTGCGCTCCTGTGACTTTTTGGGTCTAGCCGAGGCCACACTGAATTTGGCATATATTATAGCCATCTAAAACTGTTCTGTCATTGCTGACTGCCTGAGACTCTGTGGGATCACTCATAACTGAAGGTCAAGTATAGTGGTCCATTCTCTGGGAAGGTGCTTTAAGAAATGGGGAATCCTCATCAAGTCAACTAGATCAGCTTTCCAGATGGTTAGTACCACTTGAACAGAGGCAAAAAAGTCACACTTTAGGTGTGACAGTGGGATTTGAAGAAATGCACAGTTCTTCTATGACTAAACCTACTTCAGGAACAAATCGGATTGCAGTGGCTGTCTGGACTTCAGTGCAAGGTGCAAATAGTGGGCAAATGGATATTGTTTGTACCTTTAACCAGCTGAAGATTGCATTTCTACAGCTGCACTGCCATTGAGATCAGAGCTAGTTTAAATCTAGCTTAATCTCATTGATACAAATTCAAGTTTCTTCCTGTACTGTGGTATAAATGGAGCACTCGCTGGTCATGCAATATGCACAGTCTTTCAAATTTCTTTAATTTTGTATTTGTTGGTTGGTTGGTTGTTTTTTTGCTAGACCACTCTTGTCTCTTCAGCTGAATTGAGCAGTTGATCTTGTTATTTGTTCTGCTACTAAGAGATACATCACAACCAACGGTGTCTGGTAATGCCCATATCAATTTGTGTGACAACCTCACAGTTAAATTTTAACTGCAGTCATCACTAATTATCAGTAGAATTTCTTGGTGTCTTTTCTCTTATTCAGATTTTTTAGCCTTGTTTTCGATGTAAACAGTGTTGCCATTAATTATAATGAGTAAAAGAATTTTACAGCCATGCGGTCTTGGTGGACTTCTGAAGGTGTGCAGCACTTCGGGGGAAAAAAACCAACCAGCCAAAACCAAACAAGCAAAAAACAACTAAAACACCAAACCAAACCAGAAAAACATGGATAGGTGCTATTAATCTGTAATTTTCCCACTGAAATGCTACAGCATATAGCACACGAAAAATTGCTATAATTAGGCCATTCAGAGCTGCACTGTGTGGCCACCCTGGAGAGAAAAGCAAGCTGAGAACACCATCAGAGAAACCACATGGGGAGATGTCAGCTAGACCTTGACACCCAAGCTACAATGTAGCTTTGATGCTGACATTCAGAAACATCTCCATGGAAAATACCACAGTGTCTTTAGTGACCACAAACACATACATATTTTCTCTAAGCTAAAAGGCAGTACACCCACACAAAGGAACTTTACATGACCAGATACACCATTTCCTGCAGCATTTCTGTTTTTATTGATTGTGCTGGCTTAAAGGTAAACTGGCAGGAGAAATGAATCCGACTCAAAAGAGATTGCAAGTCAGAGTTACAATTTACTAAAAAGATTACAATAAGTACAATGATACAGAGAAAAACTGGGTTTAACCCACGAAACTCAGAGGTATAACCCAGCACCCGGGGGCACAAACAGAATGGTACTCATTAGCTCCTGTGCTTTGTGCCATGTGGTCCCCCTGAGTACAAAGTAAAAGGAAAACCTGTTGGTGAGGGTGGTGGTCGCAGTCTGGTCAAGAGTGGCAGTCAGAGTCTAGTCAAGATTGGCACAGTCCGGCCAAGGTTCTAGTCCTCCTCTGGATCCGACATGCGGTAAAGTCCCCCAAACCCCAAGACTATATATGATCAGGTTCAGGTGAGAATGCCCAGTACCTCTCCCAGGGTGGGAGTTTCACAATGGATGATCTAACCCTATGAGTCATGGAATATTTTTGAATCTTTGATGGTCTAGGTCATTGCAATTGCCTATCATGCCAGTCCCTAAATAGCGCATTAGCAGATGGGACCCCTCAGGCTGAGTGTGAAGGTGCTAATGCCTCCTAGGAGGGGAGTTCTCACATCTGAGTCAGTGGTGTGAAGACAGAAACATTCCTGTGTCTCACATGCTTCTTTAACACCCAGCTTGTAGCCCGAGGTGTCAAGTGTGCCCTGGACAGCTGCTGCAAATGATCCATTATTAACAGTTAATCAGAAATGACATAGAAGATGTAGAATACACAGCTTTAGTTACACCCACACAATGATAAACTGGTCCTGGCCACTGTAACTAAGACATTGACAGCTCCTTAACAGTTATGTTTATCAAGATGAAAAATAGTACTTATTTCAATATAAGGAGGTAAACTTCTGTATGTGAGCTCATATTGACATGTCTTTGGAAGAAGAAAGATACCACTTATTCTCTGCTCCATAGTTGTTGCACACACTCTCACATAGAATCATAGAGTCATAGAATCGATTGGGTTGGAAAAGACCTCCAAGATCATCGAGTCCAACCATTGGTCCAACTCTAGTCCATTTACTAGATCACGGCACTCAGCGCCACGTCCAATCTGCGTTTAAAAATCTCTAGGGGTGGTGAATCCACCACCTCTCTGGGCAGCCCATTCCAATGCCTGATTACTCTCTCTGGAAAGAATTTTTTTCTGATATCCAACTTAAATTTCCCCTGGCAGAGCTTAAGCCTGTGCCCCCTTGTCCTATTGCTGAGTGCCTGGGAGAAGAGACCAACCCCCACCGGGCTAGAACTTCCCTTCAGGTAGTTCTAGACAGTGATGAGGTCACCTCTGAGCCTCCTCTTCTCCAAGCTAAACAACCCCAGCTCCCTCAGCCTCTCCCCATAGGACTTGTGCTCCAGTCCCTTCACCAGCCTTGTTGCTCTTCTCTGGACTCGCTCCAGCACCTCAATATCCTTTCTGAACTGAGGGGCCCAGAACTGAACACAATACTCAAGGCGTGGCCTCCCCAACGCAGAGTACAGGGGAAGGATCACTTCCCTGGTCCTGCTGGCCACACTATTTTTGATACAGGCCAGGATCCCATTGGCCTTCTTGGCCACCTGGGCACACTGTTGGCTCATGTTGAGCTTCCTGTCAATTAGTACTCCAAGGTCCCTTTCTGCCTGGCTGCTCTCCAGCCACTCTGTGCCCAGCCTGTAGCTCTGCAGGGGGTTGTTGTGGCCAAAGTGCAGGACCTGGCACTTGGCCTTATTGAACTTCATCCCATTGGAATCAGCCCATCTCTCAAGTCTGTCCAGATCCCTCTGCAGAGCCCTCCTGCCTTCCAGCAGATCGACACTCCCTCCCAACTTGGTGTCATCAGCAAATTTGCTGATGATGGACTTAATCCCCTCATCTAAATCATCAATAAAGATGTTAAACAGGACTGGACCCAACACAGACCCTTGGGGAACACCACTGGTGACCGGCCGCCAGCTGGATGCAGCTCCGTTCACCAGCACTCTCTGGACCCGACCCTCCAGCCATGGGCTACCAGCTTTTCCAGGAGTATATTATGGCAGACAGCGTCAAAGGCCTTGCTGAAGTCCAGATAGACCACATCCACAGCCTTACCCTCATCCACCAGGTGGGTCACCTGACCGTAAAAAGAGATCAGGTTGGTCAGACAGGACCTGCCCCTCCTAAACCCATGCTGGCTGGGTCTAATCCCTTGTCCACCCTGAAGATGCTGTGTGATTGCACTCAGGATGATCTGCTCCATAACCCTGTCAGGCACAGAGGTCAGGCTGACAGGCCTGTAGTTGCCTGGGTCCTGCTTGCAGCCCATAGCAATGCACAACACATCCAGTTTGGACATAAAAAATATAGACCATACAATATTCATAGACAGCATGAAACTTAATGCTCATTTTAAAGTGGTTTAGGCATTTCCTCACAGTTTTTTCCTCTCTTGCTCTTATGTTCGTTAATATGATGCATTTTCTCATTGTCTTTTCCCCTCTTTTGGATGTTGTGTACTTTCTATGTGCCCTGCCAAAATTGCCTAGTTCTAATTTTCTAATGCAGGGTCATACTTTGTTTCCTTACTTGCCCACTTGTCCACTTTCATCTAATGTTAGTAAACATCCCTTAAAAACAATCACTTTTCATCTTATCAGAGGTGCCTGTGTTGTGAGGGTGAAAATTAGATATTAGCTTAGCTTTTCATCCATGCATAATAGGATGTTAAAATCAGAGAAGTATGCTCGAGGCTATGAGAAGCATGCCACTCTAAGCTTACAAGTTCTGAATTTATAAAATGGAACATATTTAAAATAAACACACAGAAAGCAAATTGCAGTTTAAAATGAGAAAATATGTTTAGTGTATTTTAGTCTTTGTGCAAGGAGTTTAAGGCATCTTCTCGACTGCAGTAAAAGAAGAAAAATATGCTGAATATTTGCTGGTTCTTATCCCTTCCTCGCCCCACATTGGTTATAATAGATAACAGAAAAAAGTATGCCGTGCTCTTCTTACAGTGAGGACTTTCCCCCTGAATAGGGTTCTCATCAGCCTGGTTCCTCCAGGATTAATCATCCTGTCCTCATGTTTTACCTTTTCAAGGTAAGCCCTAGAAACTATCAGTATCAAGACAAAGTCAGCCTGAAAAAAACAACAAACAAAAAAACCCAAAAAAACCTCAAACAAAAAAACCCCCCAAACAACAAAAACCCAACAACCAAAAACCAACAAAAACAAACCTGCCCTGAACAAAATAGTAGCATAGCCTCTGTATTACAAGGCAAAGCTGATGTAATTTACAAATCATGCAACCCCTTTTCCTTCCTTCCATAGTGAAGCATCTGTGGCAGGACTGGAAGGCAGGGTGTCTCTTCACAAATACCCACAGAGGAGAAACAACTTCCCATTTCCCTTGTCTCTTATTCCACTTTGGTTAAATCAGCCAGAGCAAAGGATGTAGAGTAGGTGATAGCACCTTTGGGAATATCTATGTTAGAATCATGGTAATTGTCAATCAAAGCAATCAATGAGTTAAAAGACACTTTCAGAGAGACCTCTAAATGTCTCAGTGCTTTCCTTTGTCATCCGCAGTGCCTGCATAATAAATATGGCTACCAAAAAGACACAGGTAGGCATCGTGGTGCTAAGTACATGCATTATATAAAATACAGAGTTGCACACCAGTCTGCTGGATGACAGGCTTGAGTTTTTGGATTACCTACCAAGTGTTGATGAAAAGCCACACAGATTCTTAATTCAGAAACTCCAATTTTTCCCCTGTTCCTGTGTTCATTTTCTTTATCAGCAGGGGATGACTTACACTTTCAAAACTGATTAACATTTTAAAACTGTAGGAGCACTTTGTATGGCATTTCAAATTATTTTAACCCTTTCACTCTTCACTGGAACTCCTCTTTGTTGTTTTTTTCTTTTTTCTTTTTTCTTTTTTTTTTTCCCCCAAATACATGCTATGCTGACATGTCAACACTTCCAGAAAGTATTTTGCCTTGCACAGAATGCACTGGAGGCATCAGTTACATTAACTAAATTTTGACAATACATATAGGTAGAGGTTTACCAGCTTTCACCTCATGGTCTAACCTATCCTCATGGGTGGAGGAAACAGACTTTCATAAGTCTTTGAGAAAAACAATAGTTTCCCGAATTGTCTCCATGTCCTGTTTGTCCTCAAAATAATGTCTTCAATATGGCTGTTTAAAGTCAACAGGACGTTTCCTTTTTAGCACATTTTCTTCTCAATCTTTTTTTTTTCTGTTTTGTCCCTTTTCACATGCTCAACAACAGTGATGTATGGACAAAGCAGGGACTCACTGGTACACAAAGAGACATCTTTTAACTCTGCTTTGCTTTTCGGCAGTCAAAGCCCATTCTAAAGCATAGCTGAGGAATAGTATTCACTTAAAAAATAAATATGGTACCGGAAGGCTTTTTCCACATTGTGCTGGTTTAAAGGTAAACCGGCAGGAGAAATAAACCCAACACAAAAAAGATTATAAGTCAGAGTTACAATTTAATAACAATTTTACAATAAATGCAATGGCACAAAAAGAAATTGGTTTTAACCCACAGAACCCAGAAATATGACCCAGCACCCTGGGGCAAAACACAAAGGGGTTTGTTAGCTCCTGTGCTGAACCCCACGTGGTTCCCCCCAAGTCCAAAGTGAAAGGAAGTGAAAAACCTGTTGGTGCAGCTGACAGTTGCAGTTTGGTGAAGAGTGTTAGTCGCAGTCTGGTTGAAAGTGGTGGTCCTGTCAAGGTTCTGGTCCTCCTCTGGATCCGATGAGTGGTTCCCCAAGGCCCCAAACCCCCAAGATTATATCCCCTCAGGTCCAGGTGGGACTGTCCAGTACCTCCCTCAGGGTGGGGAGTTACACAATGAGTAATCTCACTCTGTGAGTCAAAGGGTATTTGGAATCATTGATGGCCCATTAACAGACATGACACATTAGGCTGGGTGTGGAGGTGCTAACAACTTGCTGGAAGGGAATTATCACAGCTCTTATCTCACAGGTGTCTTTCACACCCAGCTCACACTCTGAGGCGTCGGGTATGCCCTGGGCAGCTGCTGCAAATGGTCCATTGTTCACAGTTCATGGGAAATGAATAGAGGGTGTAGAATACATAGCTTTAGTCACACCCACACAGTGATCAGTGGTGCCACCTGCTGAACTAGGACATATATCCATAGACAAATGTGTAGCTGCAATGTACACGGGATCACTTGCAGCTGAGGAAGACTATTAAGCAATACCTACAGACTTGTCCTTAGCCTACTCACAAGTTCTGCCATCTGTGAATTAAAAAGGTCAGCATCTGTTCAAGTCCACTAATTATGTGGGTAAAGATGGCTGAAGATACATAGAAGGATTCAGTTGCAATGTCACCTGAGTAAGGACAATACCCCTCAACCTTGATGGGACTTGCATTTGAGGACCCATTTTGTTTCATGACTCCAAACATGAATCTGGACATTACTCACCAGCTGCTGTTCTGCAATACTCAGCAGGACATTTGACACATAAATATTAGTTTATTTTTCTTATTATTATTTTCAGCAAACAGAAAGCCAGTAACAGAAGAGTTTTGCTACTTTCTTATAATTAAGAGCGCAGGAACAAAAATACATTTCTGTTTTCCTACAGTATATTGTGATAAAATGTTGGGCACAGGTCTCCTGTTTTATAGCTTGTCTGTTTTAGGAATTCAGAAGAGGTGTGCATGATCCAGTAGTGAAGGACAAGAAAGAAGAAGAGACAAGAAAGGCACATTGTGTCTGCATCTGAAGATGTATTATCCATTTCTAAATGTACATGTCTTTTGACTTTTACCTCTTCCCCTTTCTAACTCTATCTGAGATTCAGTCTCCATTGCTGAAGTTTTCCCTCAGGATTCCTTGGTTTGGAGATCGCTGTTAATCCTGTCCCTGCATTCAGTGATGGGGATTGTGGGAAACAAACAGGACTATGAAATATGGAAAGAACAAGCTCTGATATAGACCCACATGGTGAACGGCACTGGTGAGTAACCCAGACTGTATTAACTGCATACATGAAAGACTTTGTTTGTGGGAGTTTGAAAGTTATGAGTTTTACTTGTATAGGTTTCTAATTCAAAAGTTTTTACTGTCATCCCCCCCTCACATGCTAGCCACCCCACCTATGTGTTCCCCCCAAGGCATTGTTCCTGATGAGTCATCATGCTGCTGAGGCGTGGGGGATTGTCTCCTGGGTCGGGACTCCCCCACCTGGAGGGCATCCCTGTCCCTCTCCTCCCAACACAGCCACCACGGGGGCTGCCAATGCTGCCATGGCAGGCAGCAGCCAGGACTTGCCAGGGCTTCCCCATCAGTATGGACCAGGTCTGAACCGTGTTGAGATCATCCTGCCTCAAGATGCAGATGTAGCCATGGGTGCCACTCCCACCTCTCCTGTCAGTTTCCTCCTCTGTTCAAACCCCATTGGTTATCTCACTCATCTATTCCCAGTTCCTGGATTCCTACTGGTTTTGATACACCCATTTTCCCTATTTACTAGCCGAGCATCCAAGTCATTCCCCTTTCAGAGCCCTTACCCAATCCTGTCCAAGTTCAAGCACCTTCCCCTCAGAAACCTATAAAAGCCTCGTGATTTTGCAATAAAGTGTTCTTGCCACGAGTCTCCCTGAGGGAACATCTCTCGTGCATGCTCCCTGGCTCAAAGGGACCTGCAGAGACCATCTCTCCTACACCCCACTGTGGCATAAGGGGATGTTAACTCATGACCTGCTTCCACTCTTCTGCACGTTAACTAACAGATGTGGTAAACAGAAACTCTTTACAGTCATACTCATAGAAAAAACTAAAATGAAAAATGAAAAACACCCTGGAGAACCAGTCAGGAATATATTTAGTGTTCTGAAAATTCACATATAGTTTCTGAAAATGTAACGGTTTTGACTATTAGCTAAAAAGAAATTTCCTTCAGTTTTACTCTTTTCACTGTGGTAAGAACAAGCAGCATAGGACATTTCAGTCAGCTTATCTTTGTTTCATTAAATAGGGTTGGGCAGGAATAATAAGAAGTAGAAAAATCATGCTTGTAGCATTGGAGAAGCTACTGCCTTAAAAAATCTTAGAAAATATGAAAACCCCAAGCATTTCTGAAATGACTGCATATTTATTATTTTGTCTTATAACTAGTATTCTGAAATATAAGTAGCTTTGCAAAAATTAGTAGCTTTTTATGACATTTGATTAACAGGTGCAAGCAGTACTTTTTCAGATTTGGAGGCAGGTAGTTTACAGCTTTTTGTACAGGAAAAGTAAGCAGAGAAGAGAAAATTTGGAATGTTTCATTTATATTTCTTCACCCTTTCTTTGAAGTTTCCTGTTAATATTCAGGAACAATTTGCCTCTTTTAATGTTCTTCTACTAGCTAGATTTTAGCTAATGATCTTTGTCCATTGTAAATAAAAAGTAAGAAATCTGATAGTTCCCTTTGATTATGGTTGTGGTTTTTCCTCCAACAAAATTTAAACACCTAGTTTTTTTCTTTTCCTTCAGAGGTGAAAAGCATTCCTCATTAGGAAGAGCAGATGCACCCTATCATAAAGGGTTGTGGGTTATAGATTCTTTCAGAGAGATTCCTTTCTTTCCAGATACAAATTAATTTCCAAGCACTCTCAGTGTTCTGGAGTGTTCACATGTTTAGAATGTAGTGTCATTAGAATCTCCAGGCAAACCATGTGTCAGAATAGAACAAAGTATTAAGGCATAAAATCTAATGAGGATGTAGTGCAAGTACTTCTCATAACCATTGCCCAGATGACTCCCTCAGGGGAGTTAGACTAAAGCAGGAAAACGGACACACCACAGGTGGGTGCCAGTATTCTCCCTTCAACTCTATATAAAATAGAAACACAAAACCCAACAAAATTTTTTCTGGTATCATTTTCATAATTTTAATTATTTGAAGGAAGATATGAATCCATATTCCTTTTCATACTCATTCATACTTTGAAAGTTTGTCCTAAAGTCCTTCTCTTCAAATTGAACGTATTTCCTGGGGACATATATATCAATTATTTTGAAAGTCTACAATAGCCAACAGTGCAAATATTGCAGGCATTTAATAAACACGGAACTGAAACAATACACTGAAATTACTTGTCATACAGGATCTTGAAAAAAGGGAAATATTGTATTCTGTTCAGAAAACATTTTCTTGAAGTTTGCATATATCCCCTTTTCTTTTCCTTGCGAAGTTTTAAAGTTACACACACACAAACACTTGCTTGAAGCCTTATGAAACTGAAATGTCAAGTGAGAGTTGCATTATATCGTGTTCCGTCAATCAAAGTAAGTGAGGCTTTATGCATCTGTTGCTAGTATATTGGCACTTTTTGAAGAGTGTTTCGGAGGAAGCGAGAATAAATAAAGATCCTTCAGGCACTTTCTCATTTATGGATGAGGAATCAAAGCAGTCTGAAACTTCATTTTCAGCCTGATACCCTGAAGATTGTTGGCTGATAATTCTGGATGGAACAGCTTATCTGGGAGGATTAGGGAGAACATGGGCTTCCTATTACTGCTGGCTTCAGCCTATTCAGCTGGGCAGACTCTGTCACACATTATCTGTGCCTTTACATATGTCACTAATCTTATCTATATCTTTTCAGCTCCTTCTGTTGGAACTGTGGTTTCCTGTGCCTAAACCTCCCGTTTCTTCATTACACCAGCTGTATAGGCATTAGCCTTCACTAACAGCCTTTCTGCACCATGTCATACAGTAATGGCTAGTAATGCAAAGGTATGAGAAGGTAATGGTTGTGCTTTATCTCAGATCTTACAGGCCTCACATCAATATATTAAATGTACCTCCTTCCGACCAACATCCTCCATTCTGCCCCCACCATTTTGACTAAATCCATGATAATAAATAAAAATCACCTCAACAATAGGGTATCTCTGTAATCATTAAAAAATAGTGAAAGCAGGCAATGTAGGGACAAATGTACATGATGGAAGGGTCAAAGTACTTTTTAACAAATAGATCCAAACCATCAACATCAGGACTAATCTGAAGCTTCTGCTGTTCGCTCCTGGATTGCTAATTAGTGTTACAAATCTAATGGTGTTCCCTAGGACAAAGTAGCTCAGAAGAAAGAGGGATTAAACTCTCTGAGAGTCCCTGCCCTTTTTAAATTTTGTAGGAAAGGCCCCTTCTCGACACCTACTCTAAGATACTTCCCTAGCTCCCCACCACCAGCTAAACTCCATTCTTTCTCTCCTATTCTGCTTTTGCCTTTCACTCCTCCTGCCACACTGCCACTGTGGTGCCCTCTTTCCTTTCTAATTAATTTTCTGCTGTTTCTTCATCTCCTTCACCCAACTGCAACTTTCTCATCCCCTGTTACTGTAATAAAAATTACAATACATGAATTTTTTAAAGTGAAAGTAAAGGAAATAAACCAATGAGATAGCACTTTACCAATTTATTTTCTCACTAACCATGTTTTTGACTGTAGGGTCTTTTAGACAGGGACATCTGTTGTGGGTTTTCATTGTGCCTAGTACAATACATATTAAAAAAAAAAGAAAAATGATAACTCAGTCCTTATCTTGATGGACCATCAGAATGCAAACCAGAAAAACATGTCACTCACCTCTGACTGATAATTCATGCAATGGTACTATCTAGCAGTTTAGTTCCAGTTAGTAATTCAGCCAATTCTATAAATGATTCATTTTAATTACATTTAAATAAAATTTAAATTATTTTAAAGCAGGGAGATTTCCCTTCCTGTTTTTACCATCCTCACATTTTGTTTTACTTTAAACTGCCAAGTTATTAGGGATCTGTATCTTGTCTGTTCTCCAAGGCTGAAACAATAAGCTTTATCTGAACCTGACAAACACAATTTCTCTTCTTCATAAATAAATGCCTTGAATGTCATGGTTTCCCCACTCCACTACCACAAGTCCAGTCAGGGCTATGTCATTTAACAGAGACATATATTTTGTTCTGTGAAAAGCAGAATCAAGAAGTGTAACCTATATCCCAAAGCCATACAATTACCACTAAATTATACAGGTGAGATAGCCACGGAAAGTTGTGTTTGCTCCAGCAGTGCTGGCAACTGCAGAAAATGATGTATTGCAGCAATGGAAGATTTCCTTGACTTTCAGAGATTTAGAAAGGCTGCTCACTGCAGAACCTGCAAGAACCTATGTTTTTTGGCATACACAGTGCATTCATGCTCTCTCAAGGACAAAAGTGAGAGTTTCATTTCATTGTTTTGTTTATCTCTACGGTCTTGTACATGGACTTTTTCAACAAGCACTGGGATAAAAACTGAGTTTTTGATATAGTTCATTTTGCCCATGCAGTTATGCATGTCACCAAGTGAAAAGTATAGATCTGAAGAGAGCAAGGCTCATTCTCAACACAGAGAATCTGATGTCTTATCAGGTGCACTTGAACCCCTTTATGATACATACAATATGAAGAGCTTTACAACGAATCTCTTAAATACTTAATTTATAGTCTGCCCTCATCAGAGTATTTGTCATTTACAAATGGATAACACGTGGCATGTGGACTCATCATTAGCCCAAGGTAACAGAGGTTGTGACTTCTAATTCTGCGCTCACCCCTGCTACAGAGTTACTACATGACCTTGTACAAATCACTTAACCTCTATATGACTAATTTTATCCATCCATAAAATAGAGATATTTAAATTTTTTAGCTACACAGAGCAGGATGATGAGAATTAATTAATGCTATTGAAATCCCTGAAAAAGAAGGCTTAAAATACAGGGCCTAATTCCACTAGTATTCACTCTCTGACTCTGTCCTGGGCAGCTGCTTCTAGCTGAGCAAAATGAGTGTAAAACCTACCATCTTGATTTGTTAGCATTGTTCAGATTCACTGTGCTTAGATATAGAGTTCACACAAAACGCTCTAGAGAATCAACCCAAAAAGAAATCTCAAGTGATTAATTACTGGTATTAGTTGTATATCCACATACCTAGAGTACAACCAACAATGTATTCAGAATTTCAGAGGAGGGATTCCAAGTCAGCATATGTAAAAATACACATTTGATTAAAAGCATCTGTCTGTGTTACTGAAGTTGCAAGCATCAGTCAGGTGGCCACATGCTCACATGCATGTTGCAGAAGGAGTGAGCATTGTTCATGTGGTTCTTCAACTTCCATTTTTAAAAAAAATTTGACCCTAAAATTTCACTTCTTCTGGATTGTGAAGCAAATTTCCAAAACAAAACCAGTAAGATTTTCACTAGAAACTCAAGTTGGAAATGTAGTATCATGTCACCTACCAATATATTGAAATTTTATGGGATAGAACTATTACAAAACACACAGCATGAAGAGCTAGCTAGTATCCATGTCTAGTGGCTGGGATGACGGGGAAATGGTACAGCTTACTTCACTTTACTACTGCCATGCTGTTTTACAGTCAGCATTTCAAATCAGTCCCAGTCTAATTTCAATTCCCAGATATTAAGACATAGTGAAATCTCTATATAGTATGGAACAACCAGTCTTCAATCTGTTGTTTTACCTAAAGCATTTGTGGATTTGTGCTCAAAACAATCACTTCATTTCTTTCTATCACTAAGGCAGAACATTCAAGTTACTATAATTGTTACAAACTTTATCAAATTAACAATATATTCTCATTCAAACCTCAAGATCTGTCCAAAGTTATAGAACTGCCAGGAAGGCAGAAAGCAGAAATCTTCTCTGTAGGTATTGCCTTATCCTAGACTATCAGCAAACCCACAGATTAATGGTTCAAGATCATGTGTGGAGGAACACAAAATATTTCAAGGCAGGCCCTAACTCAAGTGCACTTTCAAATTAACCTTGGAAGATTCTTCGTCATAAGGAAAAATGAATTCTTAATGCAATGGGAGTGATTAACCTTGAATCTTTAAAGTAAGATGATTGGAAAGGATATGTTTATGTGAGGGACGGGGGAGAGATTCTACAATCTCCAAGATGTTTGAAAACTGATCCATCAGGGAGAAAATAAACAAAATTAATGCATCTCCCCTTAGGTTGGTGATGCAAACATTTCAGAGTACTTTCTGGTAAAAACCTTGTCTCATTTAAATGATCAACGCAGGATGTTATCCAATCGGTTAAACAGCAACAAGCTTGAACAACACAAACACACTTAAATGTCCTGTTTACTGAAGATGTTCATTGAAGATGATGGTGCACAGGAGCCAAGAGATTTGGAGAAAAAGTAAATAGGAATTAACCTCAGCTTGATGATGTCTGCTATAAGGTGTGCAGGGTGGAGGAATGTGGTGGTTTTTAAGGAACACATTCAGTGCAGGTATCTCGGTGTGCAACTGCAGTGAGAGCTGCAGTTTGAGCTCTGGGTGACAAGATCCTCAGGCAAGAGGCCATGACCTGTCAACCCTTCACATAACAAGGGGCCTGGGGGCCTGGGGACCTGTGGCCCAGCCAGGGGCCTGGCCATTCAGAGACATGGCAGGGGCCGACAGGGCCAACTTTCCCACACACGGACTGTGAGGGTATAAAAGCCCAGGGTTTCCTTTGTTCAGAATACACTCAGAGGGACCTGGCTTGAGCTGTTATTCTTTTCTTTAGTTATTTCTTCTTATTAGATTATTTTAAGGACTGGGATGTCTGAGGCTCTGCTATGGGAAACCTTGGGTTGAACCAGTATGGAAACCTAGTCTGACTGTCTGAGTTGGGGAATGGAACTGCAAAGGGGCCTCGTTTCCAGCTCAGTGGGTGCAAGTGTGACTCCCAGAGGGGCTCCTGGATGTCAGACAGGGATGTTTCCTCAACAGTGGTGACACTTTTGTCTTTTATTAGGACTAAGAAAATCTTTACTTGCACACTTGTTTAGAACACCAAGGTTCCAGGTTCTGATCCTCATACAGGCCATTCAATTAAGATTTGGACCTGAAGATCCTTGTGGGTCCCTTCCAACTCATAATATTCTGTGAAACTGTGAAAGTCTGTAAAATCATTTTGCACACTGCTAAAACTTGTTTGCATCTCACAGACCTATGTTAATATTCGCACAGCAGAAGAATATGACAGAAAGACCTAAACACTGCCAAAATAGCTTACCTTTAAACATACTTTTCCCTGAGTGAGAGACAATAAGTGTGCTTTGCTGGGAAAATAAGATAATAATAAACTAATAGTACTAATAATGCAGCGCCAATTATTTCTAGAAGAAACAAGTAAAGCTAAGCTATAAATAAAAATATAAAAGGTATTTTGGGGATGTTTTAGCTTTGCATCTTTGTTTTGATAAAATAACCGAAATATATAATTTCACTGACTAGTTTCTTCTCTGGCTCCTCCATTTATTGTCTGTCTGGCATTCTTTATTCCCTGTATTCCTTGAACCATTTCAAGAGAGGATTTAAGGAGGTGCTGATTATTAAAGCAGATGGATTTTTCAATAGACTCACATAAAACATACACAGGTTTTCAGATGTGGGATATGTCATTTGTGAGGACCTCCCAAGGAGGCACACACCTGCAGGCTTTGCATTAAAATCTACTGCTCCCATTTATCATGCCTTCTCAGTCATTCACACTGATTCGCTCAAGTTCAGAGTGCTCTTTTTCAGGTAATATCCTCAAACAGTACTGGCTCAAGGGAAATCCTGGAGCTCTAGAAATTCCCCTTTCCTTCCAAATACAAAGAAAGCAGTCATCTCTTCTTATCCTTTCCTTGCTCAGGCTGGTTTGCTGCCTTACCCAGTGTGTTAACCTGACATACAATATGGCCTTTAAAGTGGCAGGAAACACAACAACTTTGTGCATGCATCAGGAGGCTTCTCACATCATGCAGCTTATACCATGGACATGGCTTGTCTCTCCTTAGGTTATGTCATTTTTAAAACATATAATAATTTTAAGAGATTTTTCTATTCAATTCAGTCCCAAAGTAGCCTTATGCAGCAAGTCTTTTGAAGTATACTGACATGCAATTGATGATATTTTGTTTATAATAACCTGATGTGTATCCCTATGTGCTTCTCACTTCATATAGTGAACCAGAGAATATAAGTGGTGCTGAGTGTCTTTCTATCTTAAAATGTTCTTAAGTTACAGTTGGTTTTTAGTGAAACTGAATTTATCTGAAATGGTGATTCATATATTTACATATGTCTTGAATCCAATATTTTAGTAAGACATATTTCTGTATCATCAAATGCCTATTTTCAAATGTCTCATTTTGATAAGTGGGGTTTATTTTTCTTATCATGAGTCAAATGGCAAAATAACTGATGGTGGGACAAGGTAAAGATGATACATCCTACCTGAGGACTCCTCATGGACCTGGTAAGAATTTGGTTTTTATAGATGACATTAATGAAATAAAAACACCTGAATGAGTGAGTGAGTGAGTGAGTGAGTGAGTGAGTAAGAGACTGATACACTTTGTGCTCAAGTACCTAGAAATACTGTGGCTGAAACTAATACTTAGCTATAGTGGCTAGGAAAGATGCCTTTTCACGGTTACTGCTTCTGGTTGTATCTACTGTGTGGCCTACATCTGTCCCAGTAAATGCAGGCAATGCTGGAGTGATCCCAGCTCTAGGATCCTCTTATCATTAACAGTAAAATATTAGAACATCTTCAACAGGCAAAAGTGATAGCTGTAACAATGCACTCAACATAACAGATCAAGTCATATTAGCCTTCTTTTAGTATATCCGCTGGCTAAGTTACTAACTGTTGCTTTGTGGTCTGCATACACAATATCAACATCTTTTCAAATATTTAGATAGGGTTTTTTTCCACACTATCAATATATTTTTAAAAAATTAAGTAGGATAATTTCCCTGCCTCATCTTAATGTGTAGATTTCAGAAATCACATTTCTGAAGAATTGGAGAGAGGAGTGTTTGTCTAAAAAGTTCTGTGTATTCAAAATGAATTGCTGAAACATATTTATTTTCATATTTTAACACATTTTATTTACTATTCACTAATATTGGAGTTTAACAGTTTAACACCTTGTGTGTTTTACAAAAAAGAATGATACTATTCTGTTGAATCCATGGTGTGTTTGCTATCAATGTTTCACTATGTGCAGGATTTGTTATTAAAGAAGTAATCTTTAAAATGTTCTGCTGGACTTCTCTAAAGAAACCCATCTAAGAAGGCTATCTATCCTCCCATAAACCCTTTTCTACCCTATCATAAAATACCATCACTTCCTATAGAGAGCACAGGAAATTATGCAGCCAGACTTTTTGCGGTGAAACTTCTGTTGCGGAGAAGAACCTAACTGGGTGCTGGTTTAAGTCTGAAATATCAAGAATTCTATATTCCACTTTTTAAAAAAAAAAAATCACCAAAGTACATATTCTACTCATTACAGTGCAGTCAAGTTGTTTGTAAGGGGAATTATCTGTGTAGTTGAATCTTTACACTATTAGATTCCATAGGAAAGTTCTCAGCT
The DNA here is from genome assembly GCF_047495875.1 of Pithys albifrons albifrons. NCBI lineage: Eukaryota > Metazoa > Chordata > Aves > Passeriformes > Thamnophilidae > Pithys > Pithys albifrons. The sequence continues at coordinate 73,524,425 of NC_092497.1, read as the reverse complement.
GTCTTTACATACATGAGTCATAGTAACTTGGGTAAAGTTTTACCAGAAGCAAATAGCCAAACATCCTATATGAGGATGATGCATACTATTGAATCAGGACTTAGTAGAATGAACAAAATTTCTACAAAATTTTGTGAGTAAATGTGAGTAAATTCATCCTAAAAATTTACAAGGATGATTAAACTAAATAAATGCTTTTATAATATTTACTTCTACTTGCACTTTTTTTTTACTTACTATTAGAACTGGATAGTTTTCTCCTTTGTTTCTGGAATGATGTGTACTGGGAAGAAATTAAGCTCTGTGTTCTAAGAACTGTTAATCTATGTGCAACGTCTTTGAAGTAAAGCAATAAAACAGAAGAGCACAGATCTATTGGTAATATAGATTTGCTTTAACTGCTGAATAATTGTTAATTCAGATAATAAACATAAGATGTGTAGAATCTTGCAAGTTAATGAATATATTTTCATAGGGAGATGTGCCATGACAAAAAAAAAAGTATGTAGCAGACTTGGTGAATTTGGTTCAATGCATGATGAGTTTACAAATCTTTTAGCTTAACACTTACTACAACTTGAGACTGGTGAATAATTTGCAATGAATATTTCATCAGACGCATGTTGCCTTCTTTTTGCAAACAGCTCATAGTTTTCCACATTTATTTGTTACTGATTTTTTTTACAAGTAACCACATAGATTAATTCAAAACCATTATGTGCAAATATTTGTCAACTCAGTTGGATCGGTTAATTGCAATGAGTGAGATAAGTCACAAGATCATTTTTCTATTCATGCCGTGGAATAAAAAGCATATACTCCTGGAAGAAATATTAAACATAGTGTTGTATTTTTGAAATTATGTAAATTCTCTCCCTGCCACTAACTCCCCACGCCATTAGTTAACAAAAGAAGTAGTTAACTGCTACCAGTTGCTTCTTGATCATTTGGGTGGGGGGCAGATTGGGGTAAGGTGTAGCAAGGAATGGGTTTGCACTGGTTTTTTTGTTCTTGGGGACATTCACACAGTTCTGGGGGAAGGTTGGAGCTGCATGTGCTGGGTGTTGGACAGAAACCTTTCTCTTCTGCTGCTTGCTGCTTCTGTGGAGTAAGCTAGTTTCTTCTTGCCACTGCTGTTTCTCCTGGTTTTTCAGCATTGGGGACCCAGCCACCGCTCCAGCCTCACCATCGCCGGCAGTGTCACGGCTGCCCACCCCACCACGACAGCAACCCAGGAGTGAGAAGTCACAACTGCTTTCTGGGACACTCTGTGGCTCTCCACTCCTAGTTTTCCTTCTTCATTTGGGACAAAGGACACAGAGAGAAAGACAGAATTGTTCTGAGTGCTCATCGCTCATCTGCCTGGCTGGAAAAAGACAGAACTCACCCTGCAGCCAGTCAAGGTGTGACACTGAGGTTGCCCATAAATATAACTTCTTCAGGAGGAACCTACCGGTTTGGGGGGTTGTTCTCTTTTGTTTGTTTTTTTTTTACTTGTGGTGTTGGGGGAGTAGTTTGCTCTGGTCTGTTTACAGTTATATCTGTACCTACATATAAATATAGTAGTTAAGTTATCCTTCTTATATCCATTTTCTAATTAAAGTTCCTTTTCTTAAATTTAATAAAGAGTGACATGATTATTGTGGGGGAATCCTCTCCTCTGCTTTTTTTGGTAAACATTCTGTTTTTTTCCATTCAAACCAAGACACATGCAAATATAACATTTTGTTTTACTGATTACCCTGCATGTGATAGAGGAGCATGTGCTTTATGACCATTCGTGCCAGTAAAAGGCAATCATTCAAATGTCTATAAACAAACACAAAAGGGGATGTGATTATCATGTAGCCAATATGAAATACAACCTCATTTTTAAACAGGGGAATGAATTAACAATATGCAGTTGGTAGGGCAGATAAGTGACACTAAGGACACAAAGACAATGCCAGCAGCAGATATTTGCATGCTATTTGCCTGTGTTCCCTTTTTGTAATTGTTTGATGCTCTCAGGTACCTTTTGTTAGGACAAACGGTAGTTCCTAGGCAGTAACAAACTGGGCTGATGACAGTAACTACAGACATCCAATAGTTGTCTTCAAAATTGATTTTGTTCCATGCTGTGCTCTCTAGTCATTGTCCTCAGGGTTGCTTGAGGAGGTGAAAATCACTTCTCACTTTGTAATATACTTCTTCTATGACAAAGGCTAAAAGGAGCTCTGTCAGAGGAGCTGTTGTGGGGGCCATAAATAAGTGGAGGATACTTCTAACCAAGGAAATCTTCCATAACTGGATCCGATCAACTTATAACCATTTAACCTACTAGGTGCAAAATTACTGTAATCTAGCTTAGAAACTGGCATCTGTTTTCACTGAACAATAGCACACTGAAACCTCTACAAGACTAAAAATTTCTTCCTTCCTGCCACATTTATTTTTCCAAGTAACTGATCCAAAATGGACAATCCCCATTGTTGTCTTCTCTTTACCCAGACTGGCTTCTCACTCAAAGGGTCACAACTAACACCCAGTATGTTTTGTCTGTAATGGAAATGGTGAACACCACAGAGCATACGTTAATGAGCCAGCTGTGCTTAAGCAGAGATTAGGAAGACAGAGATACAGCAGCCAGCTGTGCCAGAATTTTATCTAGACACTTGTCAAAACTGGCTTTGCTGGTACTAATTTCTTCCACATTATACTAAAAGCTGTCACATATACTGTTACATATGTTCAGTCCAGACAGAGAATAAAAGTATGACAGTAGCAGGTACTAATATTAACACATTTCAAAAATCCTTTGTTGGCAGAAGTACAAGCATCTTGATTTGCAGAGGTATTTGAAGTACTGTCATTTGATTTTGGTAGGAATTAAGTACCTGACCTGTTTAGACATTTAGATAAATCTCACTAAATACCCCATCTTCTCCTCTAGGCAGCAAAATAGCTCTGTGTGTTTGATTTATAGCATTTAAAAGAGGTCGTTAAGGCTTTAACTCAACTCTTCCAACACATTAAATACAGATCCTAGCCTGCATAAGACTCCGCAAAATAGTTACTTAGGAAGTATTAGCTAACACAGGATATTACCTTAAATCATTACCTCCGGGGATTCTTTGAATGTAAAAGCATTTTGCCTTCCAATGTCAGTGGCAAAACCATAGGTTAGATTGGCCATGGGAAAGAAACTGAAACCACAAAATCTGTTCTCAGGCATACCAAAACCAGAAATTCTCCTACCCATAAATGAATTCCACTATTAAGCATGTGGTTGAATAAACATCAATGAAACTTGAGCATGTTATGATTATTTGAGGATTTCTTGTTAATGACTGTTGTGCAGACCACGCAGCTGCACAGACAAAGTGAGTGTGCAGATCTGAAAATATCCCTGTGTGTAGTGAGATAGCAGTCATCAGGACCATTTCCTTTGCACTGACCATACTCCCAGCATAGTTCCTCAAAAAGGAAAAAAAGACAAAAAAAAAAAAAGCAGCTGCAGTGCACACATGGCATAAGCACTTTACTAAGGCATTACAGTGTAGTGTCATGCAGGCTCTTAAAGAAAATCTGATACTCTAGTGGTAAATGTGTATGTTCATTCCGTATAAATGATTAAGTTCAAAAAACCATACAATGAATCACGGTTGCAGGGGTGGACTTCCTTTGATTAACTATACTAGTATAATGAAATCCAACAGAGCAATCACTGAAACATTTAGCTCCAAATGTAAATCTTCTTGAACTCTGAAGAAAACATGCTAGGCAACGAGAGGTGCTATATAATACAGCTGTATTTCATATCATGAAAGTGGAAACAGTTCAAAAGGAAAGGGAATGTTGAAAATTTGTTATGCTGTGTTTGGCAAGAATGAATCATTCTGAATGTGTCAATCATGATAAGCCAATATATTTTTAATCTAAAGGTCAATAGAAGCATTTTCTATACTGGTACAATAGTTATGCCGACTACGAAAGTAAGCATTTATGACACCCTTTCAAGTATTAATACAGTACCATAATGTGTCTTGGAGAATTAATCTCAGCTTTAAATTGAACAGCATAGATTGATCAAGGTAAGAGAATTTTATTAAAAATGTAGTGATATAATCCATGACACTTTCATTTCAGCTAGACTGCAGTGTAGAATTCCCACATCTCAGGCTTGTCTTAACTGTAGAGATGAAAGGTGTCTTTTCTACCAAGATACAGAATGGAGTGTCTATGGGAAACCTACTGTTTCACTACAGAATGTGAAGATTTCTTGACATGTTTAGTGGTCATGCATTCGAACACTAAGATATGTAGGTTTTCAAGGAAACATATCTGCTAAGTGCTATTAATGCTAATAAAATATTACCTGCACCAGTAGGAAACCTGGACCCAAGGAATTCTTCTCAATGAACAACTTAAAACATCACAAGTTTTCTGTGTGTCATCATTTCCCTGTTGTTCTACTTTTTTTGTCCGTGCAATTGACTACAGTTGAAGAGAAAATTTTTTCAATGGTCAGTAGATTGCTATGAACACAAAATGCAGAACACAGGCAATCAGAACAACACATCCACAAGAAAAGTATTTTCCTTCTACCATTGCTTACTCAGAGGATTTAATGAGGGCAGACCAGAGAACAGAAACTGTGGTGGAAGGACTCTGGTGTCACACTGAGGGAAACAAGGTTGAGGGCAGCACTGCTGATGTTGGGATATTATCCTCCAAGCTGTGTGTAGCCAGAGATGGGAAGACCCTGAAGGACAGAAACATGGCACTGGGGAAACATCTTAGTGATTCGCTGGTATTTCCTCTTGTGTTGTTAAGTGAGGGAGTTCTTCTTGCCTTCTTTTCCAGCCTATTGGGCTTGCCATGGAATAAATGTGCTCTATTATATACAAATTGCATATAGACAATAGGTCATCTCATATAAGGAGATTTGACGTTACTACTATGGACAGGATCAGATTTGGTGTGAGTGGATGTACTAGTTTAAAGGTAAATCTGTGGGAGAAATTAATCCAGCTCAAGAGAGATTACAAGTCAGAGTCACAATGTACTAAAAATATTACAACAAATACAATGATACAGAGAAAAAAATGGGTTTAACCCACAAGACCCAGAGGTATAACCCAGCACCCTGAGGCACAAACAGAATGGTGTTTGTTATCCTCTGTGCTGAGCTCCTATTTCACATGGAGTTTGTGACTTTGTAGGTTATATGGTCTGCAGCTTTAATCACATGATGTGAGTTTCCTTGACCACCAAACCTCACTGACTTTTGAGACTGCTGTGTGTATGAAGAGCATTCCCACAATCAGGAAAACAGAGGAAGCAGAATCTCTAAGACTGGGAAAATAAGACAACTAAGGAATTCTCCTCACAAAGACTGAGTGATACAGCTCTGCTCAATAATGTATAAGCATGTATGTAAGTAAGAGAATAATGCATGGATACAAGTCCCCTACATGATTAGCAAATACCACAAATGAGACCCCTAGGAAGACATGGTTGGTTTTGTTTCACTGAACAGTTTCTTGGGACATGTGATTATTGTTTACTAGAAATGGAGCAAACCAATTTGGCCAGCCTGTCTTAACTACTTGATTAGTCTGTTTGTAAACACTTAAGAGGATTTCCAAACCTTCCTCTAATTTGTAGCACGTGATGGAACTGAGCTGCCTATAGCCTAGAGATAGAGCTGATTTGGAACATACATCATGAGCTTTTTTCCAGGTAGGAAGGCTGGAACCACACAAAGGAAGTCTGTCCAGCACCTACTTGCAGCAGTGAGACCTGCAGAGACCTCTCCAAGCAAAGCTCAGCAAGTCACTCATTGGCCATGGTGAGCCTCCAGACTCAGTTTTCTGCTTCCTGAAAGACAGAAGAACCTAGAAAATCTTCACTCATTTTTTAAATTTTTCTTTTTCTAAAGTTTCTATTTTATTTTATTTTTAAAGGTCTGTTTTCTCCCTGCTCTCTTATGGAGCCATTTCTACAACATCCTGATAGCTGCTTTATTTCTGATGGTAGCTGCTGATACCAGATAATTCTAGATTGCAAGTTTCTATAAATCAAATATCTGGTGTGAGGTAGGTAGATTATGTCTATTATGCATTCTTTGATATGTACCCCAAACAGTGAAAATGTGTCACACTTGAAAATTTTAAAAAATACATTAAAAAGTTTAGATCAGATGATTGCAGCATTATTGAGGTAGAGCATAGTTGAATTACTGCTTTGCAATTGTATAGTAACAGCAGATTAAAGCAGTGGGGAAAAAATTCTGGTAGAATAACTTAACCTGTGATAAACTTTCAAGAGCCCAAGTGGTGGAATAACCTCAGATAAGGCAACAATTTATAAGTTTGAGAATCCTTAGCAGGGGGGAAAAACCAGCATGAGAAAGGTTTAAGTAAGTAACACAGTCTTCTGCCAGTAATACTCTGTATATCCCACTGTTCCCTTGAGTGATTATGCCAATATCTGCAGCATTGGAATTGGACACCTATTAACCTGCATGAGAAAACTTTCATATCTCTTTCGTGTAGAATCATGAACTGTGGGACTAAATGCAGGTGAACAGATTCAATAACTGTATTTTTACAGTAGAATGACATAAGCAAATATAAATCCCACTAGTGATATTATAATTCCTGCTAAGCTAATTGAGAACATACTCTTTTCTTCAATTAAATAAATTACTGTTCCAATTATATGACCCCAAGGTCATCTCCTTTAGGAGATGTCTAGCACTTGAATTAACTATTCAACTCTTCACAGTAAGTGGCCTCAGACCATCAATGCCAAATAAATACTGCTGAAATATGCATTTAATTATCCTACCACTTTATCTTCTAAAACCTTTTCTTTGCCAACAGTATTTTTGTTTGCTAATTTATTCTGGAAGGGTGAGAGATTTCTGAGTCTAGTCTGAGCCTAATCTTTGTAGACTCTTATCCCAAGAGAGATTACAGCCAACTCTCACAGAGAAAACTGGTTACAGTGAGACCATTTCTTTGCTATGGTGGAGCAAACATTTTTTATTCTGTATTCTTTTTGTTGTTGATTGCAAGAAACAAACACAGCTGGAAAACTTTTATCAAGTTTCATAAGTACGCCCCTCCAAAATGCTTTGCTGGGTTAGCTAAGGACAAAATGCCTCCTCTAATGAAGAATCCATGTTTTGCCAAACTCAGAGTAACTACTGCTGAATTAAAACTGACATGTAAAATGTCACTGAGCTCACTACAAACTGCTTTATTTTTGCAATTATGTGGTGCAATTTACACATCAACTAAAGCCTGCTACAAAAAATATAAGTTCTTCTGAAAGCTAAAAGCTGCTTTCCATCCTTCTGACTTGCTAAAACTAATCCTAATGAATGTAGGGTTTGGAAAGCCTATTCCCCATGTCTTTAGACCCTGCTTAAGCCCTTTATATAGGTACTGCATGGAATCCTCTACTGAAGCATATCGTCCCTCGAGGAACACAGTAAGTTGTCTTTAGTCTCCTTACATTATGTATTAGTCTGTAGAAATAAGAAAGCTCCTGACAATTCTGCTGTAAATTGGAGTAGAATTAAATTTGCCATTTATTTTCACCAATATAAGTAAGAGCTCATCTTTGTCTTTCATACAAAAACCACTGCATGACTAAAAATTACTTATCTTTTATTCTTGTAACCTTTTTTTGATTTTGCATGTTTTTCCATGTAAATAAACAAACATATACAAATTGTAGTATAAAAATCCCCTTTTATTTTGCATTATTTGTATTATAATTTTCATAACTATTAATTCTTTTAAAGAGGAAAATAAAAGTGATGACACCCTGCAGAATAGTGGACTTCATAACTTTAGAAAAAAAATGTTTCATTAAGTTTTAAACAAGAGGCATTCATTATTATGCATTTTGTGGCAAGACAAATATTTTTTTGGGGGGGTTTTTTTTGGTTGGTATTTTTCTCTGTAAATGATGACCATAATTAAGCCTCTGATAACGAACATTTTTATTACTAAACAGTACAATTTATATAATGTCTCCACTCTAGGAGACTTTCCTTTTTTAACGAGGAGGAAAGGCAAATAATGACTGAGATTATAGTTTAATACTATTATTTTTAAGGACGTTGCACAACACATATATAGGCTATATTAATATTTAAGCAAAACTTAATCAGAGACTTGTCTGTTTAGCTAGAGAAAGAACTGAATTATTTGTCATGACTAATGCAATGTTGATGTTTCTCCACGTTCTAGAGAAATGTACATAGTAAGTTATACCCAAGCGAATTTTTACACACTGTAAAACATTTCCATGTCATTCATGTAGTTAATTTATGCCTGGCAGAACTCTGTATAGACAAAAAATTACTTGAAACTGATAGTAGTGAAGTAATAAATGTCCTCACAGTTACTTGTAGCTGTATGAAATGTTTTATTCAACTGCAAATGTAAACTGTTTTCAGTTTTGTCTGTGGAGATCTTTGGAGGGCCTGGTCTGGCAGTCAACACCAAACTATTCTCAAAGAAAGGTATTTTATCTAACACGCTCTTGTTATTCCAAGCAGAGGACAAGGACAAACATGACATAGGTGACCACTTCTAGAACTTAAATTCTGGACATCAGCATCTGAGACTTGATAAGGGAAGGTGCTTAGAGAATGCAGATTATTTGCTCATAATATTATTTGAATATTTACAGTTGTATTTAGAAATGCTTCATGAAACAAAAAGAGGCAAATTTTGCTGAGTTTAAATACTGTTGAGCTAGCAGCAGTTCCCAGGAAAACGTTGTTTTAGCCACAGTTCACACATGTGATACATTCTCTTGTGTTTCCTTGATTAAGTATGTGACTGCATATTCCTATTTATGCTGTAAAATGAGTTGCAGAATTACACAAATTTAGTTGAGTTTTTTGGTAGTGCCTAAATGACTTTGGAATAGAAGTGTTTCTCATATTGCAAGAAATCTATCCTTCTAAGTTATCTTAAGGGTAATGATTTTTAAAATCATGCTGGAAACATTTATGCTGCAACCCTGTTATTTTTTCCACTACAATTTTAGTGAAAAGCAACATTTTTATCAAGCCTTTTTTGAAGAACAAAGCAGTGTGATTGAGGAAGACCTTCTGGTTCATGAATTTAATTCAAAATGGCATTTTGAAGCTATACCCCAGGCCTGCTGAGCTTTTGGTCAAGCTGTGCAGGTCAGAATATGTTTTGTAGCATCAGGAAGTCAGAGAGGGCAGAGGAGAGGACTTTCCATCATCTCCAGAGGGCTTTCCATCATTTGCAGTCTAAACATATGCCTTATGATGCTGCTAGACAGAAATTTCAACTGTTAAAAAAATTGAGACAACCAGGTATTTTCTATCTAACTGGATCTTTGTAGGTATTAGAAAACATGGTCAACAAATGTCTGTAACAAAAAGTCACAGAAATTGCCATGGTGGCAGGTGAGATTGTTTGGTTTTGAATGAGAAAAATTAAACCAGAATGTTTTGTTCCAGGCCAGCTCAATCAAAAAGTCATGATCTGACAAACTGAAAAGAAGCTTTTCATTTCACATCAGTTTGACATTAATCGACGTCTGTCTGAAGTGCTGTTACGTGCCATGAGATTTGTAGTGCTTTGCGCTGGGGACCTGAAAGCATGTTTCAGCTGTCAAATCCAAGTACATGTCCTAGCCCTGTCCTAATAAAGCTTGTCTGGACATCATCAGCCTCCCACTTTTTTATCTTCTTTGCCATGCTTTCTCTGGGAAAGAAATTGAACTCGCAAAGAGAAAACCATGACAGAAACCCATCAGTCCTCTCATCTTGCCAGCTGTGGGAACCAGACTGTAGACTGTGCCGTAGAAAAATCTTGCCCTTTGGTTAGAGCCATAACCTTGCCAGATGAATGTTGCTTTACTTTGCTCTTTCTCCACTGCAGAAAAAGAATCTCTCTGGAAAACAGAATTGTTTTCAATATACCAGAATATAGCCTATTTGGTTGTAAAGGATTGTATTCTGATGTTCATTTTTTAACCTGTAAGTAACTTTGAAGACATTTGTCAGATTAGTGTGGGACAGAAGGTTCATGAACTGTGTAATGAAAGAAAAGTAGGCTTCACCATCTGCTAATCTATCTCAGTGATGTGTTTTGTATGTAAATGGCTAAATTCATAATAGGTCTTGGCCATAACTAAGGCATTTTTGAAGTCTAATCCCTAATTCAAAAAGGTAGTTTTGTACAACTAAAGAATAGTTTCTGCTACAAGATATTTGGATATACGAACATAAATGTTAAAGACTAAATCTAAAAAGAGATGAACTGACATTGCTGGCCACACAATTTTGTATTACCCATGTTTCTGTTAAAATGCATAGACATCTAGGACAAAAAATTTTCCTGAAAAATATTTTAACTGTTGTACATTTTTTATAACAGGCACAGTTTTACAGAGAGTCTAAGGAGGCTGTAGATCTGCCATAATTAACTCTAGTTATGGAGCATGCACACTAAATTATTCGAGTGAAAATGAATATGCAGCCTCACAGCACCCAAATTCTGCTTGTGGCTGTATTTTTATACATTTCCTGATCAACCTTGATTCAACTCAACATATCTTTCCTATCTCCTGCAGGACAAAATAGGTTAAACATCTTTTATTATCACCTAGGCACATCCAAAATATACTCTTTTCATGTATTATAAAATTATGAGAGTGCATGTCAGTATTTTGGGTTAAAAAAAAAAGATCTGTATGCATTATGTATCATATTGAATACTTGCTGCTCCTTACCAATGACATATGAGCACAATTTGTAGAAGCTGGCTTCCGTTAGGATTTGAAACTAGACAGAGAGCTACGTCTCAGACAGGCTGTAGGCCATTTTTTTCCCAACAGGAAAGAAACTTGTGCCACAGTGGGGTAGAGCCCTCGCTAAGGGTGATAGGTTCATGCAGGCAGGCTGGCTGTGAACACAGGTCAAAACCATAGCAGATACAGGCAGAAAAGCTGTGTGTTGGTGTGGTGTATCTTTGACTCAAGTCATGGGTCTGTGTGCTGAAGCACTGTTTTTACAGGAAAGTAGAATGCTTTAAGAAGTCACCTTACTCTTCTGGCAATTAGGAAGCAGTGGAGTGGATAATAGCACCCCTGGACTTGCCTTTTACCTGGAGATAGGTAGGGAGAGTTGACAGTATGAGGTCTAGCTAGTCCAGGGCCTCATGAGAGGTGTGGATAGTACCCAGTGCCTACCCAGAACTGGGGACAAACAACCAAACATGGACTAATTCCTGTTTGCAGTGCCCCTTTTTAGGGCTGATGGCAAAGCCATGTCTTTCCCTTTTGGGCACCGTAGCGCTGTGAATGCCACTGCTGCATAATCATTCTGCCTAGGAAATCAAAGGTGGTTCACTTGAAAAGACAGAGGACATAATAGAAGTCAGAACGAGCTGCTGTAACCAGACCAAAAAACCCAACTCACTGGCAATTTTTCGTAACAGCAGAATAGGAGCCTTTGTAATTTGCAGAACACTGTGTTCTGGAGGTAGTTCAGAGTGGGGAAAAATATTTAAAAATTTGTTTCCATTGATCAAAAGCTAAATAAAAGGCTAAGACAGACATAGGGATCAACAGCAAAACAATACATTCTTTACATTCAACTAGGAATTCTCAGCAACTTTTTTTCATTTGCTGGGCATGATTGTCACATTAGCACAGCTGAAGTGAAACATTTTGAATGAAATTTTCTTCATTCTGGGTGGGGGGGCGGTGGAGGGGGGTGGTGGTGGGTGGAACACTGGAATAAGTTGGCCAGAGAAGTTGTGGACTCCTTATACCTGAAGTGTTCAAGACCAGGATGGATGGGATTCTGGGTAACCTGTTTTAGTGGGAGATGTCCCTGTCATATGAAAGGGTTGAAACTAGAAAATTTTCCAACCCAAACCATTCTGTGAGTCTATGATTCTGTGAAATAAAAGACAAGCAAACCCATCCCTTTATAGTCTCTTTATGGACAGTAATCTCATGAACAGGGTCAAAGACCACACTTGTTCATGGCTTGAAAACCAGGACACATGCTTGCAGCACTCTTTCTGTATTTCTATATAACAAGGGCCTAGATAAAAGCTCTAGTCTCAAACACCTTTTGCTGTATTTTTTTCTGGTTACATTGCAACTATTCACTCTACAGCATTAACTCTGGGGGAAGGTAGCCATTTCTGAAATTGTAGTTTTCGGGGCATTATGGAAGATGGTTCTTTGGTCATGGCAAAACAATGGATTCTTACTTGTATGGTAAACCCTACCAGTTGGTGGAAAACCATTAATACAAATATTAGCCATCAGTGTTCTGCTATTCCTGCTATGAATATATTGTGCTAACTCAAAAAAAACCAGCTGAAACAATTCCAGCTGACATGCATTTGAAGTTGAATGTAGAAACATTGGACGCTTATGGTTAGTGCTACAAAAAACCAAAGATAAATGGAGAAATCCCAAAATGAATGAAAACTCTGATGGCCAACAGACTGAAAATACTGTTTGTCATAGCATTTGATCTGGCTTGAATTACATTATTTTGGAAAAGCTTCACAGGTGCAATTGTGTTTTACCGTTGAAAATATTGATGTTGATGTGACAGCCCATGATGAACAGAACAACAAATTGATATTAGAAAACAGTTCTAGGATAGAAAGCCAGATTGATTGTTCAAACTACTTGACTATGGAGGAAATACAATATTCTCACTTCATACAAACTGAGTAGCAGAGCTTTGCTTTATGGTACTAATGGTGAGGATGAGAACTGCACCTCCAAACTGTGTAAGACTCTGTAAAGATTCCCCTGAAATAGCTCCAAGCAATTAATTTCAGGTTTAGAGCACACTGACAAAAGCTAACTGTCCTCTTTACCTCCTACTCTTTCTTGCTGTTACCCTCAAATCCTCACACTAAGCTGTGTTTGAGGGGAGCAACCCAAGTTCAAATATGATGAAACATTTTATTAGCAAAATACATTTTCATTGGAAAATTATTCAATAGCCACAGTAAGATCTAAAAGTGCAGCAGTTTCAACGGTACTTTCCATTAGAACCATTGCTTAGGTTTGGTATAGAATTTCTAATAAAAAACAGGGAGCTAGCCGCGATTTAATGTACATCTCAAAGTAAAACACAGAACCAAATCAGAGCAAACCAAGAGTCAGCCTGAAAGTTCTGGATATCATCATTGTCTTGCATTCATGTGATTACATTTATTTTGTTGCCCAGTGTTAGGGAAAATCCGGGAGATGGGTATAAACACAAGTCTTAGTGTTCAAAAAATCCTTAGTGATTTTGGGCTACTTCAAGCAAATAGACCACTGTCAAAAATGTTAGTGTTACACTGAAGAGAAGATATTGCTACAGTCCTAGTAAGATGCACATTTGTTTCCAGTCTGGTTTATTTCCAGTGTTTTCCATAGATTGCAGGCCTCTCATTTTATTAGACATTAAGACTTGGCTAACAGGTGTGAAGTGGATTTTTTAAGACATCAGGGGTGAATATCACTAAACAGAAAGAGATGAACACTTTTTAAAACTAATAATAAATAATAGCCAAGAACTTTCTAGTAGACAAACTGCAAGCCACACCACGAGACAAAATTAATTAGAAAGCCTAACCTTTTCATAGAATCATAGAATCACAGAATCAGTTGGGTTGGAAGAGACCTTCGAGATCATCAAGTCCAAGCCTTAATCCAATCCCACTTTGATTACTCGATCATTGCACTAAGTGCCATGTCCAGTCTCACCTTAAAAACCTCCAGGGTCAGAGAATCCACCACCTCCCTGGGCAGACCATTCCAATGTCTGACCAGTCTCTTCCTGATATCCAACCTAAACCCCCCCGGCAGAGCTTAAGCCCATGCCCTCTTGTCCTAATGTTCGTTGCCTGTGAGGAGAGACCAATCTCCACCTGGTTATAACATCCTTTCAAGT